>NW_012117488.1:13677169-13692982 GCF_000951035.1 Colobus angolensis palliatus | reverse complement strand
AAGATCTAAAATTGACACTCTAACATCACAATTAAAAGAACTAGAGAAGCAAGAGCAAACACATTCAAAAGGTAGTAGAAGGCAAGAAATAACTAAGATCAGAGCAGAACTGAAGGAGATATAGACACAAAAATCCCTCCAAAAAATCAATGAATCCAGGAGTTGGTTTTTCGAAAGGATCGACAAAATTGACAGACCGCTAGCAAGACAAATAAAGAAGAAAAGAGAAAAGAATCAAATAGACACAATAAAAAACGATAAAGGGGATATCACCACCAACCCCTCAGAAATACAAACTTTTATACCCTTTTGCAGTTAATTCTCTCCCTGCAATTCCTGACCCCTGAAAACCACTGATATGCCATTGAAATAGTTTTGTCTGTTCTAGAATTTTACAAATGTAGAATCATAGAGTATGAGGTCTTCTGTGTTTGTCTTCCTTCACTTACCATAATGCTTTTGAGAGTCAATGCTGTTTCATGTATTTAGTAGTCTCATCTTCATTTTAAATTCTGAGTAGTATTGCGTTGTATGGATATTTTAAAAATTGTTTATCCATTTACCATTTGGAAGAAATTTGGATTGTTTCCAGCTTTTGACCACTGTGAGTAAAAATACTACTGTGGAAATTCATGTATTGTACAAGTCTTCTTTGCTTGCAAACCTTTATTTCACTTGGATAAATACTTAGGATTGGAATTGCTCAGACATTTGGTAAGTTTGTTTTTAACTTTACATGAAATTGCCAACTTTTTTCCAATGTAGTTGCACCATTTTAGATTTCCACCAGCACCAACACTTGGTATAGCAGTTGTCCCTTGGTATGCACCAGGGATTGGCTCCAAGACCCCTGTGCATTCCAAAATTCATACTTGCTCAAATCCTGCATTGGGCCCTGTGGAACAGCAGATACATTCAGCCTCCCATATACACAAGTTTTGCATCCCACGAACAAGGTATTTTTAAGACATGCTTAGTTGAAAAAAATCCACATATAAATGGACCTATGCAATTTAAACCTGTGTTATTCAAGGGTCAGTTGTAGTTTTAAACTTCAGCCACTGAAATATACATATACATATACATATACACTGTATGTATATTGATGTCTTACTTCAGTTTTTTAATTTCCATTCTCAATGAACAATAATTTAGAGCACTGTTTTCATATGGTTATTTGGCATCTGCATATTATTTTTGGTAAAGTATCCCCATCTTTTGCCCACTAAAAATGTGTTGTCTTCTTAGTATTGAGTTGTGTTTGTATATTCTTATATATTTATATATTTCATAGGTTATCTCTTTATTTTCCCAACAGTGTTTCTTGCAGAGCAAAATATTTTAATTTTTGACGAATTCAAATTTATCACTTTTTCTTTCATACAGCGTTGCATCCTATTTTAAAAATCCATACTTAATCTGAGATTATTAAGATTTTCTGTTATGCTTTTAGTAGAAATTTTATAGTTTTACCCCTTATACTTAAGTCTATGATCCATTTTGAATTAAGTTTTCATGAATGATGTGTGAGGTAAGAGTTGGTGTTTCTCTCTGTCTCTGCATATGGATATCTAACTCTTCCAGTATAATTTGTTAGAAGTTTATTTCCCCATTGAAATGTCTTGGCACCTTTGTTGAATAGCAGTTAACCTTATTTATGCAGGTCTAGTTCTGAACTCTACATTCTGTTCTCTTGAATAATAATGATTATGCCAACCTCACATTTTCTTGTGACAATACGGCTTTCTGGTGTGTATTAGGTAGTGTAGGCCCTCCAACTATGTTCTTTCTTTACAAAATTGGTTTGGCTATTCTAGGGGACCTTTGTATTTTCATGTAGTGGGATTAGTTTGTCAGTTTCTACCAAAAATCAGCTAGAATTTTGATGGGAATTACATTGAATATATAGATGAATTTGGAAAGAATTGCCCTCTTAACAAAATTGAGTTTATCTCTCCAGTTATGTAGATCTTTTAAAATTTCTCTCAGCAATGTAGTGTAGTTTTCAGTGTATAGTCTTGCATTTCTTTGTTTAATTTCTAACTATATATTTCATAATTTTATGAAAGGTATTGCTTTAAAGTTTTATTTTCTGATTTTTCATTGCTAGTATATAAGAATAAAATGATTTTTAGATCTAAACCTTGTATCCTGTAACTTTTCTAAGGTCATTTATTGGTTCTAGTAGATTTTTGATAGATTCTTTGGGTTTACTAGATAGATCACCAAGTTGTCTCTGAGTAAAGATTGTTTTACTTCTTCCTTTCCAGCATATATGCATTTCAATTCTTTTACTTGCCTTATTACACTGGCCATTCATTATAATGTTGAGTAAAAGTGGTGAGAATATTTTTGTCTTTTTCTTTATTTACAGGGAAGGAAAATCAGTCACTCTATCAGGACTATTAAATAGAATAACTACAGTTTTTTTGTAATGTCATTTATTAGTTTGAGGAAATTCTCTTCTATTTGCAATTAGCAGTTTTTAAATCATGGATGAGTGCTGAATTCTTATAAAATTTTGTTTAATTGTATCTATTGACACCATCATGTAGTTTTTTATTTTGTTAATATGGTGAATTAGATTGATTACTTTTTGAATGTCAAGCCAATCTTGAATTTGTAATATACACCCCATTTGGTCATGATATATATTACCTTTTATGTATTGCAGGACCTGATTTGCTAATAAATTGTTAAGGATTTTGTGTCTATGTTCACAAGAGATAGTAGTTTGTGGTGCCTTTTATGCAATGTTTGTGTCTGGTTTTGGTATCAGGGCAATGCTGGCCTTGTATCAATTAGGATGTGGTTCTGCCTCTTTTCTGAAACAGTTTGTGCAGAATTATATTATTTCTTCTTAAGTGTTTGTTTGAATTAATTAGTAAAATCTTCTTGTCCTAGAATTTTCTTTATGAGAAGAATTTTAACTATAACTTAAAGTAAACTAATTTTCTTTTGTTTTTGTTTTTTTCTTTGAGAGTATAGAGCTTATGTCCTCTTATCTATTTTTGGAGTGACTTGTCTATAAATACCAAGTCTTTTATCTGTTTTATCAAAAGTGTTGAATTCATTAGCATAAAGCTGCTCATAATATTCCTTATTTTCATATTAATATCTGTAGGCTCTGCACTGATGCCTTGTTTCTCATTTCTGCTATTTGTAATTTATGTCTTCTATCTTTTTGTTCATGACTAACCTCTAACTAGGTTAGTCATAAATCTCTAACTAGAGCTTTATTAGTTTTATTAACCTTTACAAAGAATCAGATATTTATCTTGATGGTGTTGTCTCTTTTTTCTGTTTGTTTTAGCTTATTAGTTTGTGTTCTTATGTTTACTATTTTCTACTTCTAATTATTTAATGTTTAATTTTTTCAATTTTTTTCAAATTTCTTAAGGTAGGAGTTTAGGCTGTTGATTTTAGATATTTCTTATTTTCCAATATATGCATTAATGCAAAAAAATTACCTCTATGCACTGCTTTAGTTTCATATCACAAACTTTGACATAATCTAATTTTCATTCTGTTTAAAGTATTTGAACATTCCCATTGTGATTTTTTTGATCCCATCATTGCTTTCTGATGTTTTGCCTAATTTCCAAATATTTGAGCATTTTCTTGATATTTTCTTGTTTTGATTTCTGATTCCACTGCAGTTAGAGTACATACTCTATATTATTTCAATCCTATTATTTGGAAATAATATGTCTCTTGATGAATTTTTCTCTTTACTATTATGTACTTTTGGCAATAGTAATTTCTCTAAAAGTTACATTTTCTAATATTAATATAACCAAATAAGCTTTCTTTTCGGTGTTAGCACAGTATATCATTTTTCATACTTTTACTTTTAAGCTGTATGTTTTTGTTTGTTTAAAGTGAGTTTCTTCTAGACAACATTTAGTTGGATTTTGCTTTTTTAAAATTTTTTATTTTATTTTACTTTAAGTTCCAGGACACATGTGGGGAATGTGCAGGTTTGTTACATAGGTATACATGTGCCATGGTGTTTTGCTGCACCTATCAACCAATCATCTAGGCTTTAAGCCCTGCATGTATTAGGTATTTGTCCTAATGCTCTCCTCCCCTTGTCCCCCACCCCCAAAAGGCTCCAATGTGTGATGTTCCCCTCCCGGTGTCCATGTATTCTCATTCTTCAGCTCCCACTTATGAGTGAGAACATGCAGTATTTAGTTTTCTGTTCTTGTGTTAGTTTGCTGAAAATGATGACTTCCAGCTTCATCCATGTCCCTGCAAAGGACATGATCTCATTCTTTTTTACGGCTGCATAGTATTCCATGGTGTGTATGAGCCACATTTTCCTTATCCAATTAGGTTGGATTTAAAAAAATATCCCATCTAACAATCTTTGACTTTTAATGGGATTATTTAAGCCATTCACTTTTCATTTGATGATTGGATGGTTGGTTTTAAATATTTACTTGTAGGGTTATCTTGAGGGTTAACTTCATATATTAATATATACAATTATTAGAGCAGTGCCTAAAACATATAAAGTTCTCACTAAACATTTGCTGTTATTAAATGATTCTTCCAGGGGCAAGCATGTAGTAAACATCAGAGTCTAAATTCAACCTCAGCTCTCCTAACTTGAATATATACTTTTTCCTTTGTATAAAGGTGATGTGACTATTTAAATTATGATCATTAAAAACCTTAATGAATTCTTTTTTATTTTCTTCTTGGCTGCTAAGCTCATAAATTCAGTTTGAGCTTCAGTTGTGTCATTCTGAGCTGTGCAATGATGACAGATTCCTTACATACCACTCTATCATACATTTCTGAAATAATTTGTATTTTTGTTGTCCTAGGGGCATCAAATATTCCTTTGGATGTCTTTGACACCAAGTTCATTTTCTTCTCTCTCATGATGGCAGAATATCACTAGAAATACAACTGTCACACTTCCTGGTGGAAATTAATGTTTAGTGTATGGGCTTGGATATGCAGGAGAAATGATGACAAGTCAGCATAGTTCTGAGGGTTTTGAGTATCGCTGGGCTTCCAGGGTACCTTCTTCTCTGTTATTAAAGTAGGGCCAAAAAGCCATTAATTATGTCATTTTGTCTAGGCAAATATGTAACTAGTTAAATTGTAGATTTAACCTTGTTGAGGTCCAAGGATACTTTCCATGATGTTCCTGAATTGGACTGGCTTAGAGCACTAAGTGTCTCTGTCACTAAACCTTATCAAAACTGAAAAACTATGTAGTTTTTGAAAAATACCTGACAGAAACACTGGCTTATTTTTTGACTTTGGATATATTTAGAAGCTTTCTTTGTTTTTAATTAAGAAAAAGGACATCAATATCTTCCATATTGAAGGGAGTGGTAGACAGGACTAATTTTATATATACATATATAAATTTATGTACACCTCTTTAGAGACACACACTTTCGTTTACATCTCAATCTAATTTTAGTTTCAAATTTTTCAAAAATGGTTTTTGACTTTGGATATATTTAGAAGCTTTCTTTGTTTTTAATTAAGAAAAAGGACATCAATATCTTCCATATTGAAGGGAGTGGTAGGCAGGACTAATTTTATATATACATATATAAATTTATGTATATATAAATAGTAAGATAATATATATATATATATAATCTTTTACTTCCATGATTTTTTTCTCCTTTTGGGAGTTTGCAAATAGTTTTTGATTATGGCAAATACTCCTCATTGCTAATTTTTGGTGACAGAGAACATTATCTCTTTCTTCGTTAGAAAATAGTGGGAGGGGAAGCCCTCTCTTCTACTTTGAATTAGAGTAGGTGCTTCATTTGTTTGTGAGGAACCACCCTTGGGGATCTTTTCCTTTCCTCCTTTCCTAGATTAACGATGGAACTGCAGAAAAGGGAGAGTCTCTGCTTGTCTTTGTCTGATTCTCCTGTCCTCACCTTGGAAGTTACATTTTCTCTAAAGAATGAGCTGAATTCAGTTGAACTTCTGCTGCGATCTGGGAAAGGGTTCTCACTCTCTTTAGGTTGTCTAAGTGCAGACGTGGATGTGCAGGTTTGCTGGAACCTCCTGAGGATGTGCAATGGTTCTGTTCATGCCCTGGATCAGTTCTTTTGGGAGTGGGCATTCTTTCTCTCCCTCATGCACAGCTTCAGGCACATGGCTTGAGCTATGGCTATGGCAGTAGGCAGTACAGCTGTCACCCAGGCACACCCCTTCCCTAAGAAGAGGCTCATTGAGTTACACTTGGGTACCGTTGTTATCTGGCTTATTGTCCATAGCATCAACAGAGTCCTGAGGTCAGTTCAAACCATCAAACCAGGGATGTTACTTATCATTTGAAAACTTGTTTGGAAAGATAATCTTGGGTTGTTTGTCATTGACTGGCAAATCTCCAGAGAACGTGGGGTCAGTTCTCTCAGGTTCAGGAAGCATGTAATCTCTGTAAGATTCATTAATTTTAAAAAAAGACACAGGCATATAAAAACAGAACAAAATGAAAACCCTTTATTGGATGCCTACTATGGATTATGTGGCCAGGCCTTCCTCATCATTTTGGGACATGTGAGTATAAACAAGACCAGGCTATGTGGCCAGGCATTGTGTGGCTCACACCTGTAATCCTAGTGCTTTTGGAGGCCAAAGTTCAAGGTGCAAGGTTCAAGGATTGCTTGAAACCAGGAGTTCGAAACTAGCCTGCGCAACATAGTGAGACCATGTCTCTGCAAAGAAAAAGAAAAAAAAAGAAAAGAAAGAAAAGCCAAGAAGCTAGGGTGTGGTGGCGCATGCCTGTAGTCCCCATTACTTGAGGGGCTGAGGCAGGAGGATCACTTGAGCCCCGGAGATTGAGGCTGCAGTGAACTGTGATTGTGCTGTTACATTCCAGCCTGGGCAACTGAGTGAAACCCTGTCTCTACAAAAACAAAGCAAAACACAACAAAAAGACCTGCCTATGTCTTCATGAACTTTGCAGTATAGTGGTAGGACATGTGAGGGCCTGTTTTGTCGTGCTTCTTGGACACTCAGTGGGTTTATGAAACCTCAGTGGGGAGCTCTGAACACCATCAGGCCTTAGCCTGAATCTCTATAAAGTAATTTCTGTGTATGAGTGCCAACTGCTAGGGACAGTTCTGCTGAGCAAACTCTAAAGTCGTATGCACCGGCTTACAGTTATAACTCATTTGGGACTGAGAGGAGAACTTGTTATGTGGTTTCCTGTCTCCTGATCCAGATGTTACATTTTGTCATGGGCATGGAAAGCCCCCAAACTCCCCAAGACAGTACCTGGTTCATTCTGGGAGTTTCCAGATGTCCTGTCTTTCATATTTCCAAAGGAATTAATGAAAGTGTAGAAACTCTGCTCTCTATCTTATAGCTTCCTTGCTATACAAATTAATCTGGGGTTAGACAGTTTTCCTCTTGATGAAGTTTTAGTATTTTGTGAGACAAAAACTCTGAGTTGAGGTGGAAATATTTTTCTATCATGGGACATTACTCAGGATGCAATAAACTGTTTTGCTTGTGGCAACATTTGCAAACCTTCGCTCAGTGAAAAGTACATGTGTTTCTTAATGATGAAGCTGGTGAAAAGTCAAATTTACCCATTTCTCTCCACATGGGGGTAATTTTTTGAGCATTGCGTTCCCACTTATTTCATGTGCTCTGTTTTCATCCAGGGCTAATAATTAGACCAACAGGGGTGTCTGTTTTTATCAAAAACATAAAGACTCAGGAAGATAAGTATGCCAGGATCGCACAAATCTAAATCTGGACTCAGTTCTTAGTGGACTATTTTTCCCCCAACCTCTTTTTCCCCCATCCTCATTACATTTAAAAAGTGTGAACTTATTGGAAGCTTTACATAAACTAACACTTAAAGTTCTCTCAACCCAAAGTTTATGTGAGCACGTGTGTGTAAGTGTGTGGTGATGTCTAGTACCAACTGATCCTGTCTAAAAGCCATTTGCTATTCTAACTGGTAGGACAGCAGGCAGGTTAAAATATTAATTGTAAAGCTGCCATAACTTATCAGGAGAAATCAGAAGTCTTCTTAATTCATACAGCTGCTAATTAATTTGCCCTTGAAAACTCTAAGAAATAATAGAGCAAAAGAAAGAGTTAGAATAATCAGAGGCAAATCTGATGAAAATAGTTTAGATTTCATTGGAATCCTTTGATTAAATGTTACATTAAAAATAAATAGCATAAATTATTGAATTATTTGTCAAGCAAAAACTAGGACTTTTAGAAAGTTGCCGATGTGTCTATACCGTTTAAAAATGTTTGTTTTTTTCGAGCCCATCAATGAGAGAGATAACATTTAGATAGGAGTACTGGATATTTGAAAATTCTTACACCCTGTGAAGTGACATGGAGAGGTGACCAATACAACTTTGCCGATTATACTCCATTCTTGGTAACTGCCTACTAGGAAGGATTTCTTTCCAAGTCTATCACTAATTCAGCTATTGTTTACATGAGAACTAGAGGCAGATGATAGCAGCTTGATCACTGGTTTTTTACTTAGATGATCAATGATGCTCAGAATAGTGTTTGTATGTGTAAGCATGGATGTGTAGTGGATATGGTGTGTGTGTGTCTGTGTGTGTATGTGTATGTGGTGTGCGTGTGTGTGTGTGTGTGTGCAGGGTAGGTATCACCATATTCCCTCTGGTGGCGTGTCTCTGGGATTGGTGCTTCTGCAATCTCCCACCTCTTAGAGCCACTTTAAAATATTTATTTATTCTCTCCAACCATCCTGCCAATCTTTTTATCCTTAAACAGGAATAAATTCCTACAGCTGAATCTATTCAGGATTTCTGTGTGTATGTGTGAAAATTTATATGATGCTCAATCCTTTAAAAAATCTTTAATTCAAACAACTTTAAAAGTAAAAAGTATTTTATCACACTTTAAAAAGTATTTTATCATAAAAAGTAAGAGATATTTGTTCACCTAATTTATTGCTTTCTTTCTTTTGTGTCCCTAGATTACCTTAGCCTCTGTTTCCTGCCAGTGGGAACAGCAAGGGTGAGGGTCTTAGGAGTCAACATGTAACACTTACTATTTCCCTTTCAAGTTCAGAACCAATTCAGAGTTAAGAGCCAAGAGACACACAAATAGAGATATAAATTCAACTTTGTTTCTGATAAAACCAACTGGAGAATGTGTTTTTTAAATTTGCATGCAAATGGCTTGCTCAAATGTCCTGACTGGATTAGATGGATTCATACCCCCTGACATGGACAGCTCTGGGCATCTCCAGGTGCCACTGTGGGGCAGGCCCGACCTGCTAGGCAGAGAGAGAACCACTGTGGTTTGCAGAATATACTGTAATCAGTTTCCCCTACTAACTCTTTTTGTTAGACAAGTCACTCATCATCTGATGATAGAGGTGCCAGAAGGACGTGTTACACTCAAGTGCCTCCCCATGGAAGCATGAAGTGTGGAGAATAACTGTTCCTCCCTAAGAGCAAGTGGGATTGATTAATCCCTTGAGCCACAATATGCAGTGAGACAAGCAATTTATGTAGGGACTGAGTTCTGCAGTTAGTGTACTTATCTCTCATGGGAGGCATTCCTTGTTTTTAAGGCAATCCTGTTTTGTCTGTTGGCCTGATGTGTTTAATAAAGCTCCTTTCACTCTCAAACTTGTTCTAGTATGCCCGGCCTAGTGTGGATAATTAATTATATGGTCCTCATAGTGTCTGCAGATAAAGAGGTCAATAGATTGAATCTCCTTAGATAGTCTGACAGTAAACCCATACTTGTGTTATTCTTGGAGTTTGAGATTGTTTTCCTGGATATTCATTTGATGGAATTTCATATTAGTGAGAACTGAAACTATTCATCAGTGTGAACAATAACAGCAGTGTTTGCAGCAGTGAGAAACCACCACTTCCCGTGTGACTTTGTTGAAGACCTTTCCAGATTGCATATAATGTCCTTCTGGACCAGACATTTTTTTTTTATTTTAGAAATGGTGATTTAAAGTGAATTTCCTCCCTTTCCATGACCACAGCTGCAGCATTTATTGAAGGTTTTGTCTTTTATGACACAGGGATTATGATGGTATTAAGTCTCCAGAAAGTGAGGCTTTCCTGGGGGATGGGAAATATAAGAAACAAACTAAGAAATGGGGGTTAGGAGTAGAACCTGAGAAGACTCCAGGACACATCCTGGAGAAGTGATATTTATAGCAGGATATAGAAAATGATTCCAGCCCCGTAGCATGGGAAGAAATGGCTGTGTGACCGGAATCCAAGGCAAACTATTTGCCTGCTCTCTTGTGTTAAGCTATAAGAGGGCAAATTATTATCAGCAAGACTGAACATGCTCAAATATATTGCCCCTGGTTTCTAGAGGAAATTTTAAAAATGCCTATTAAAAGTGTTCCGATTCAGGGTCAGGATTTGAGTTTCTTTTATTAATTGATGAAAATTTGCGAGGCTCTGTCAGAAACCATTTTCTTTATCAGGGCTTCAAAGTAAAAGAGGTGTTAGCTGGGTAGCTGGGCTGCTATTCTTAGTAAACCCCCTCTTATCCTGCTGTGTTGATGTACTAGTATTTTACTCAGCATTTGAAAAATTCTTTGACTGCAATGAAAAGTTCTGTAAGTCTGAGGGGGTATATAGAGGGCTAGGGTAAAAATTAAGCATTTCCCTCTTACATTTGCCTTTGTTTTTTTTTTTGGAATATGAGACTCTTATGATACTGAGGAAGTCAGAGCACAGTTCAGATATTAATGAATTTATTTATTTAAATATAATTATAAAAGTTTAAAGCCTGAAACACTTTTAAAAGCAATGTATTTTCAGGCTTCATTTTACTGTTGAGAAAACTGTGGAGCCCAAAGAATGAATTAATTATTAGACAAAAGAGGAAGTAAGTGTGAAAACCAAGAGGGGAAAGGTGGTGTATTATATTTAAGATGTAAGCAGAAATTCAATATATTTAAAGCATGGAGTTTGAGAGAAAGACAGTGGTGGGAGGTGAGTCTGAAGAGATGTAGGAACCAAATCTCCATCTACAGGAAAGTCTTGGAAACCATGGTAAGGATATTAGTGTTTCTAAAGGGCATGGTAAGGATATTGGTGTTTCTAAAGGTGCCCAAGAGAACAGGAGAGGGCAGGAGAGGTCAGAGGTGCTCAAAAAGGCATCTGTGTCCAGAGGGCTGAGCACACATGTCTGTTTCCCTCTTGGTTCCACTCCCCTTTCATGACATACAATACATCATTAAAAAGAATATGTCTGTAAGAGAACTTGATGGTTAGAGAAGAAGTTGTCATTGAACTAAAACTTGTGAGGAATTCTTGGAAGGTAGACAGAGGAGCCAAAGCCCAAGACGTACATAGTATAAAACAGGGAGGAAGGTGAGAACACCCAGCTCCCATTCAGGGGAACACATTTTTGGAAAACAATGCTACGTGACTGTAGACAAAACACATGACAGTCATTTGTACTCATTAACTTAACCTCATTTTCCAGTCATCAAAATAAGCAGGTAACTGAAGATTATTAGACCTTCAAGGAAAACCAAGATCATGGGAAAAAAAACAACTGAGCAATCCCAGGAAAATAATTATTTAGCACTTAATTATTGCCAGGGACTCTTCTAAAAACTTTTCTTAAATTAACTAATTCAATCCCCAGCAACTCTAAGAGAGAGGTACTATTATCATCCTTGAGATGAGGGAACTGAGGGACAGACAGTTTAAGCAATTTGCCTTAGGTTCACACAGCTAATGATGTAGAGATTTGAACTTAAGGCTGTTTGGCTCCCAAGCCTAGGTTCTTAACCATCTGGAGAAATAGTAAAGATAATTTCTACAAAGTGAAGACAGTTAGCAGCCTTAAGCATGAAAGGATACTGCAAGTACCATGTCCAGTGAGTGACAGAGTATCAAGGCTGGTAGAGCCTGGTGAAAGCATAAGTTTTCAGAAAAGGGAAACAAACAATTCCCTACAAAGTTGTGAGAATCACATTGACATCAGACTTCTCATGGGCAGAGACAACGAAGCCCTTTTCAAAAGTAGGTCAAACTGGCTGGCTGAGCACATATCCTTCCTTCCCTTCCTGTCAAAAGATGGGGCATTGTCTTCAACTTTGAATGACTTACACAGCAAAACAGCATTCAAATTTATGGAGAGAAATAAAGATAATTTTAGACATGCCAGACACATGATTTACTATACAACAACCATCTCAGAAAGAATTATTCAATAATAGCATGAAAATGAAAAATAAATTAAAGAGTAAGGTAGTAAAGAGAATAAGAGTTAAGTAACTACTAACACATAAGGAAAGTAGTAACCATTCGGAGTTAAAATCAATGGTATGTGTTGCCGGAGGAGCAGTGTGGGAAGGGTGAGTATGACAGCATACTGAGGTTCCTTTTTGTTTCTGGAGAAAATATAAAAGTAAAGAAGCTTAGTTTTGTGTGTATTTTATTTTAGAGATGGGGTTTCACTCTGTTCCTCAGTTTGGACTCAAATTCTTGGGCTCAAGCAATCCATCAGCCTTAGCCTCCTGAGTAACTGGGACTCTAGGCACATTTCACTGTGACTGACTTCCTATAAAAATGTGAAGAGCAAATATTACAAACACAGTATTAGGATTTATCACTACTAGACCACTAAAGGGGAAAATGGGATAAAGCAAAAATAACCAATAAAACAAAAGACAAGGAAGTAAAATAAATAAAAACAAAAAAAGAGGAAGCAAACAGAACCAACAATGAATATAAATCAGAAACAAATAATATGGTGGAATTAAGTTTGGATATAACATTAATCCCAATTAATGTAAACAAGTTAAATTCTGCTCTTCAAAAATGGGTACTCTGAGAATAGACAAGCAAGTCAAAACCCACAAACCACTGTAACAGAGTTCAAAAAATAAAAGTAAGATTTTTACTCAAATAAATGATACTCCATTTTCATACACAAATCTTAATGCCATACTTTTAAATATATATTTAAAAATGATTCCTAATTTATTAAAAGAAAAATCTTACTTGATCATGATGTGTTTTACTCAGGAATGCAAGGATGGCTCAACATTCAGAAATATATTACTTTAACTCAGTATAACAAATAGATTAAAGAAAATATTACATTCACTCACAGAAATAGATTAGTTGTGTTGTTTAAATGTAGTATTTTCTTTTCTTATTGATTTATAAAAGCTCTTTATGTATTCTGGATATTATTAATAGTCCCTCTGACATTTATATTGAAATGTTTTCCTCTTTTTAAAGTAATATCTTCTTTTTTGAATAATTTACAAAGTTATTATTTCAATACTGTAAATATTGTTAATATTGTTATTTTATCTTGTGATTATCAAATCTTTTTGAAAATGGGCTTTCTTTATCCTAGGTTTTTAAACAGTTCTCTCATATTTTCTTCTACTACTGTTATAATTGTTGGCTACATTGCTGTTTGTAAGAGCAATAAACTGGGAACCAACTGAATGTTGTTGGTGAAATCATGGTGCATTCATGTGATGGGATACTTACCGTGAGTTCAAATGAATAAGCAGAGTTATATGAAATAATATGGAAAGAGTTCCAAAACATGGTAAGTGTTTCTATTCATCACAGAATAAAATATAATGACTACATTAAGGTAAAAAAAGTTTTTATAGAATAGAAATGAACAGAGAATGTCTAAAGTGGTATATACCAGTGCAATTAAAACAGTGGGAAGGGGAATTCAATTCGTTTGTACTCTGAATTCTATATTATTTGAAATCAAGAAGATGATCTCAGAATAAATAATTTAAAAGAGGGGAAATATAAGGAAACAGGGGTAGCTGTAGATCAAGCTTTTTACAGCACCTGACTCAAGAGAAACTCTTGTCTTCTAAGCTAGTGCCTCTCTAGGACTTAACCTGGGCAATTGTAAGAGCCCTGGGCCAATAAAATAACCAGGAGGGCTGAGGTAACCCTGCTCCCGGGCTCAAGCCATTCCCCCGCCTCAGCTTCCCAAAGGGTTGAGCTTACATGTGTGAGCCACTGCAACCATCACTTAAAGTTCATGAACCTCACTGGACCCTGGGAGAGTCAGCCTAGGGCAGGAACCAGCTCGACAGCTTTATAGATCAGAGAGACCTGGGTTCAAATTCAGACTCCACCCTTCTGAATTTGTTTGCAGGAAACAGACTGTGATGCAATTCTTAAGGTGCAGGTAGGTTAAATGTGATACATTTTCTAGCACAGTGCCTGGTGACTTTCTTTTATTTTGGATTACAAAATGAAGATTTCTAAGGCTCTTTATGGTTCTAATATTTTATGGGTCTTTTGAATATGGGAAAACTGGTTGGGGGAAGAGCCCTATTAGCCATTTTTGTCAGGTAAATGAAGAGCATTTACTGTAGTAGCTTCTCACTGAGGCCTGCTAGATTAGATTAATTATTTGCTGTGGATTAAATTGGATTTTAATTATGAGCTCAAATAAGATCCTGGTGTGATTCATCCACGTTAATGTTAAGACTTTTCTTTTTCTAATGATTCCGACAGAAAGAGGGAAAGGCTATTCCTGGAACTTTAAATAAGACATAAATAGCCACAGCTGGTTTAATTACAACCAGAATGAGATCAGAGGGAAGCAAAAAAGATGAGGTATATGATCCCATGATATGCTAATTAGAAATTTTCATATATGTTGGTTTGCAAAATACTACTGAATATGCATCAGGTATTTTTGCAAAGACCTTGAAGAGGAAAATTGCACTGTTTTATGAGTCTCCAGTCTCTCTGAAGATAGCAACTTTCCAAACCACACTGGTCAAGATGAAAACACGACTTTCTGCAATTGTTCTACAGTCAGGACTTTGCAATCACAGTGACTGAAGTGAAAGTGCTGATTAAGGGCTCTGCAGGAAGGTGACATGTGCAGAATTATAATAAGAAGGTGGCAGTTTTTCAACCATTGGGTCATTTACTTTGGCAACTATCATTAGCAGATGACAAGGCTGTGGTGAAGGGAAGAGGAGAGTCATTCCAATTATGTCCCATAGCTTTTACTTTTTCCTCCAATTCCATGCCTTTCTCAATTTTGCTTTTTTTTTTTCAGGGTCTCTCTCTGTCACCCAGGCTAGATAGAGTGCAGTGGCATAATGACAGCTCACTGTAGTACTGCAGTCTTGACCTCCTGGGCTCAAGCAAATCCTCCTGCCTCAGCCTTCTAAGTAGCTAGGACTACAGGCACATGCCACCATGTCCAGCTAACTTTCTTATTTTTTGCAGAGACAGGGTCTCACTATGTTTCCCAGGCTGGTCTTGAACTCCTGGGCTCAAGCCATCCTCCCACTTTGGCCTCCAAAGTGCTGGGATTACAGATGTGAGCCATTGCAACCAGCAATTTTGCTTTTCAGTGTAGTTGTTTGCATATTTGTCTCCCCAGTAAGATTTTAAAGGTGTACAGCATAAACTAGAAATGTATTCATCAGTGACCCCTACAGCACTTAGCAGGATACTTTGCAGGAATACTCTGCAGTAATAGATGCTTAATAAATCCTGGTTGAATTATAATTTCAAATATCTGGTCCTGTGGATTTATTCCACAAATGCTGGTTTAAACATTTGGCTATAAGCATAAACAGACATGTGGCATAGTCTTTGTGCTTGGCCTGAAAGAGTTTCACTCTTTTTAAAACCTTAATTTTCTTTTTTGGGGGGACAGATTCTCATTCCATCACTCAAGGCTGGAGTGCTGTAATGCTATCACACGCCACTGCAGGCTCAAACTCCTGGGCTCAAGTGGTCCCCATACCTCAGCTTCCTGAGTAGCTGGGACTACAGTTGTGAGCCACCACGCCCTGCTAAT
>NW_012117488.1:13626196-13676944 GCF_000951035.1 Colobus angolensis palliatus | reverse complement strand
ACCTCAGCTTCCTGAGTAGCTGGGACTACAGTTGTGAGCCACCACGCCCTGCTAATGTTTTCATTTTTATAGAGATCAGGTCTCGTTATGTTGCCTGGCCTGAAAGAGTTTCACTCTTTTTAAAACATTAATTTTCTTTTTTTTGGGGACAGATTCTCATTCCATCACTCAAGGCTGGAGTGCTGTGATGCTATCACACGTCACTGCAGGCTCAAACTCCTGGGCTCAAGTGGTCCCCATACCTCAGCTTCCTGAGTAGCTGGGACTACAGTTGTGAGCCACCACGCCCTGCTAATGTTTTCATTTTTATAGAGATCAGGTCTCGTTATGTTGCCCAGGCTGGTCTCAAACTCCTGTGCTCAAGCAATCCCCCACCACCTCAGCATCCCAAAATGCTGGGATCACAGGCATGAGCCACAGCACCCCATAGGAGACTGACTCTTCATTAAATCTGTGAGTCCTATTTTGCACTTGACAGAATGACTTGAGTATACGCTGGTTAGGAACTGTAGTTGGAGAGCTGTGCTCCAAACCAATATGATTTTTAAAAACTCCCCGAAAAGAGTAATCAAAGGAGCTGAAATCAGTTTCGAGTTGACTGATTCTAGTTTTGAACACCTCTCAGTATCAGTAAATCCTTTGAACTCCAATCACACAAGGTGCATTTTAATCCCCCGTAATATTCCTTTTCTCATGAGAGAGATGGATTTTGGCCACTATATTGTATTATGTGGAACCATTTATGCCCTTGACAGTGGTAGCAGGATGATCTCTCAGCTTTGGGTGAGGTTTGAGCCAAGTCATGCATTGGTCTGTTTTTCCTATTAACTGGTGAACTGTAGAGTTAGAGCCATGGTTGTAGATTACGTTTTGAAGCTTGGTCGTCAGCAAGAGCCTGATTAATTTCTTTTGCTTGAATATTAGTCCAAAGCCAGAGCCTTTCAGTTTGGTGAAAAACATTGACTGCCTCCTTCATTTGGGCTGATTGATTGATGGCTGAACAGAAAGCATTTCTTCCAGCCCACGATGAATGGGAATTTTCCTTCAGATGCTCCCACTGAAAGCATGTGCTTTGTTTACTCATGCAAGAAGTGAAAAGATCAAGTTCCTTTTCTGCTTAACTGTTCTTAACAGCTTTTGCAGAATCTTAGTTTTCCCCTTCTACTTTCAGCCAGCCAGGAGAGATGGTGACAAGACACTGACTTTGAATTGGGGGACGGGATTGGAGGCTGCTCCTGTTTCTTCCCTGGCCAATGCGTTAATAACCAGCTCAGAAAATAACATGTCAACGCAGATTTCCTCTCTCAGCAGTGAATAACGTCTCAGAATACCTTGGAGGTGCTCACAACTGCGTGCATTATTTGCGATTGGTCCCTACTTTCCCTCCCCAGCCTGCGGATTCATTTCCTCTTCCTTTTCCTTAGCAGAGTTGAAATGTTTGCAGCTTGCCTGAGTATGAAGGGATCAGATCTTTGTCCTTGGGTTTCAGCTCTGCGATATAAATGTTTGATGCAACCATTTAACAGGATTGAATTTTATCTGAACCATTTAAAAGTTGGGGCAAACAATGAAAATGACTAAAATAGCTAAATTATCTTCTAGTCTTAGTAGCTACTTAAATATCAATTGGGTAAATGTGATGTAAAAATTTATATATATATATTTTATATATATATATAAACATATATTATATATATATATATAATATATATATATATTTTGGTAGAGATGGGGTGGGCTCTCACTATGTTTCCCAGGCTGGTCTTGAACTCCTAGGCTCAAGCAATCCTCCCACTTTTGGCCTCCCAAAGTGCGGGGTTACAGGCATGAGCTACCATGCCTAGACTATTGAGTAGATTTCCATTGTCTGCTACTTGTGCTGAGACCAGAAATATTAAAACGGATGATTATTACTTTAGCAAAGAATTAAGCTTAAAATCTGAATTGAGGTCAAAGTATAATAATCCTAGTTAACGTTAATCAAGTGATGATGAATAAGACATTTGCTAATTATTTTTTGTGTATTAATTCACTTAATTTTAGCAACAACCCTAAGGGGTAAGTGCTATTATTATTATTACTACTACTATTTTGCAGTTGAAGCAATTTTAGGTTAGAGAGTTAAGTAACTTTACCCAGGATTACATGGCCAGAAAATAGAGCAGGTGGTACTCTAACTGGAGTCTACATTTTCCAGGGGGCTACAGTATGCCACTATATTGCATTTCCAGGTAGACTGTAAATGATTGAAATACGCACCTGTTGTCTGCTAACTGCTTAATGCCAGCTTCTGGGATGCTATTTTCTCAAAAGATGTAATTGGTGTCAGGATGGCCCTTCTCGTCTTAACATTTGCTTTCATATAGATTCTAGAATGTTTGCAAATACCTGTATCTCAGTCGATGGTAGGTGATTGTTTTAGTAGAAAAGGATTTATGTCACTTTACGGAAGCATAGGGATTTAAGATTGCCCTTGAAGAATGGGCAGGGCTTGGAACAATTAAAAGGAGTGATGACAGTCAGCTGAACTATCTACTGCCATGGGCTGTGGTCTCAATGAATTGAGCCTTTTCAACATTATCTTCAAAAGACATGATTTTCTTTTTCTGTGAAAGGGGAATATTATTCATTGAACTCATCGCAATGAATTTTCTATGATTTTTATGCATGACCCTGTTCAATGCTGTGGTTTTGTACAGTGCTATGGTGGAATTAGCTAGCTTTTGGCTTTCTAGCATTTGAACACTTTCTTACTCGGGAACTCCCCTTTGTTATGCAGGTCTTTGTGGGAGGGATGGTGAGATCCCCAACAGAAACAAAAGGAAGGAACAAATATCCTCTCTCTCTGTTCTTTGCTGCTCCAGTAATCTGGACTTGGCCAATCAGATGATCCTGTCCAACATTGTGAGGTCATCTGTGGACATTTCTAGCACTGTGAGTATCCAGGGGACACAGCACCAACACTGGCACCCTAGCCAGACTTTCTGGTGCAGACTTGACTGGGTTCTGAGCTGCCAGGCTTCCTCTGTTTTCTGCCAATATGCTGAGAATATTCTCCAGGCTTCCCAGAGTTTTTTGTGAGCTCCCACTACCTAATATTTCATAATACATTCTATTGGCGTTTTCCAGAGAAACAGAATGAACAAATGAACCACAACAACAACAACAACACACACACACACTTTATTTAGTATAAGAAGTTGGCTCAAGTGATTTTGGAGGCTTAGAAATTCCACCATCTGCCACCTGCAAGCTGGAGAAAAGCCGCTTGCAGGCAAGCCAGTGCTGGAATTCTGAGAATCAGAGGGATGATGGTGTAAGTTCTAGTGTAGGGGCAGGAGACTGATATTCTAGTTCAAGAAGTCAGGCAAAGAGAGGAAATTCTTCTTTCTTCTGCCTTCTTATTCTATTCAGGCTTTCAATGGATTGAAGGCCGCCTTCCCACATGGGCAAGGAAAATCTGTTCACCAGTTCAAATGCTAATCTTATCCAGAAACACCCTCACAGATAAACCCAGAAATAATGTTGAGCCCAAAATCTGGACACTCCATGATCCAGTCAAGTTGACACAGAAAATTAACCATTCTGTATCTATTCCCACCAAGTAAGCCATAATTGGTTTTTGATACATGGAATCAGAAATTCCACTGGTACAAGCCCTTTCAGAAATGTACAACTATGGTTGGGCATGATGGCTTACACCTGCAGTCCCAACATATTGGGAGGCTGAGGCAGGGGGATCACTTGAGGCCAGAAGTTCCTAGCCTGGGCAACACAGCAAGACCCCATCTCTACAAAAAGAGAAATACACAACTAGATTTTAAATATGTAATGGAATCATAAAAATTAATACAAATAATATGACAGAAATTTGCGAAACAAAAAATTCATCCATAATCACATCATTCTAATATAATATCACATTTGTGGTTTTAAATGTTCCTTTTAACCTATACACGTTCCCATAGTTATTCTCAGGTCTCACCCAGCTTCTCAAGTTGCTCACTCTGACATAACTTTTTCATGGAAAATGCAGTGGGCCACAAGATGCTGGGGGAGCTCAGTGAGAAGTGTTTAATAATGAACTAGGATCCAATGTGCCTCCCCCCTAGCCCAGGTTAGCATGTATTGAGTGAGGCATCATCTCACCTCAAGAAAAGTCCTTTTAGCAGGTAAGGGAAAATTGTGTATAGATGATTCTCCTATATTTTGAGCTTTATACAAAGCTCAAAAGGTAAGGCCTTGAGAGAAGATGGATTTCTAAGGGGGAAGCTCCGAGGCAAAAGTCTGATGATCTGTTATAATGTTCACATTCAAGTTGGAAGGTCATATTTAAGCCTAAGAAGAGCTTTCTGTGTCTTCCTATACCCCGCACATTAGATACATATCTGTATCCCACTCTCAAAGATTTTACAAACAGTTTGGTATGATAAGACCTGCAACATTAGGCAACTGGAGAACACAGTGTGAGGCAGTGAAAGTTATGGGCAGTGAGGGCTGCGTGTCTTATAGCCCCAGGAAGGGCTTCTTGGATATGGCAACACTTCAGATTTGCCTGGAAGAATGGGCAGAGTCTGGATGGATGAAGAAAAACAGATAGCAAGTTGAGAGGCCAATATTAGCAAACAGGATGGCAGAGATGGAATGCTACTTTGGCAAGGGTCATCTCCCAGTTCTTCTTCAGTTATATAATAATGAGAAATTGGATCCACAGTTCTCAAACTTTGTGGATCCAGGATCCCCTTACACTCTTAAAAATTACTGAACACATCAAAGATTTTTGTGTGTGTATGTGGGTAATTTTTATTGATATTTACTGGATTTGAAGTTAAAATAAGTAACATAGTTTTAGGAAAAATAACTATTTTCGAAAACAAAAAATTTTTAGCAAGAAGGCTGGTATTGTTTTTGAAAATCTTAATAGAAGACAGCTGGCTTGTTTTATTCACTTCTGCATTTAATCTGTTGCAATATGTTGTTTTGGTTGTAGGAGCTGAAGGAAATCTGGCCTCACAAAGATATGTGGTTAGAAAGGGGAGAGGTGGTTTAACAGTACTTTCCAAATTGTTGCGAATATTCTTTGATACTATCCTAGAATTTGGCAAGAAGCAATTTCTTAAACGTTGGTTACAATGTGGAATCTGAAACTTTATCATTAAACCTTCATACTCCGCTGTGTTGTAATCCACTGGCCTATCATGCAGTGTGGATAGAACTTTTACCTGTGTGTGATTTAGTAACATCATGAATTGGCCATTTGGAAAGTGTTTGTTTACTGAGTTGTGCAGATCTTCCTAACCTTGACACATTTCATTAAACAACAGCAAAAGATCACATTTAGGCTGGGTGGTGTCTCACCCCTATAATCCCAGCACTTTGGAAGACCGAGGAGGATCGCTTGAGCCCAGGAGTTTGAGACTAGCCTGAGCAACAAGCAAGACTCCATCTTTGCAAAATTAAGATTAAAAAATTAATTGGGTGTGGCGGTGCATGCCCGCAGTCCCAGTAACTCAGAAGGCTGAGGTGGGAGGATCTCTTGAGTCCATGTAGTCGGTCATGCTGCAGTGAGCCATGAGTGCACTGCTGCACTCCAGTCTGGGCGACAGAGTGAGACCCTGTCCTAAAAAAAAAAAAAAAAAGTCACATTTGTTAATATCATCACCCTTCATATTAGAAAAGTCTCTAAGTATTCAGAAGCTATCAAGCTCATGGTGGCAGATACAAGCTTTCCAACATTCTAATTTTCATTTGAAATCTACAAAGAATTTACATCATTGGCAGCAAGTTCTGTCATGAAATGACAGGGCCATATAATTCATTTTAGAAAGAATGCCTGATAAATACTCAACTCTGAGTAGCTGTAGTTTTCTGTCAATAGTTCTTTGAAGTAAAAATGTGTTTCATGAAAAAAGTGGCTAGTTTAGCTCACAATTTGAATGACTGCAGAAGTACTCGACCTTCCTTGGTAGGCAGCAAAAGTGCTTTATGCATGCTTCCTGTTTAGTCACACTGAATATTAGAAATTGTGCACTCACACATTAAGATTTAGTAAAATTCATAAATTTACTTCATTCCATCAAGGACATTCTTAAGTTCTTAGGTGACACTAACTTCTCCTTCTCCTCCTCCTCCATCCTCCTCCTCCACCTCCATCCTCTTCCTCCATCCTCCTCCTCCTCCTCTGCCTCCTCCATCCTCTTCCTCCATCTTCTTCCTCCTCCTCCTCCATCCTCCTCCTCCTCCTCCTTTTATTCTGTAACTGTGTGGCAGCAAAGACTACAATGAATGACCACCTGTAGTACAGCGTGTGCTGCTGTCTTGATTTGTGTGATGGTGTCTGCATTCTACTCACTTTTATTTTTGCACCATGCAAATGTCAACAAAGTGAGAAAGCAGCAAATAATGTCTTTCTGTTATTATAAAATAGTTTGGCCTCATGCAGTCCCTGAAGGGTCTCTGGAGTCCTTAGGAGCCTGTGAACACACTTTGAGAACCACTGACTTAAATTTATAAACAGTCGAGGTGGACGAATCACCTGAGGTCAGGAGTTTGAGACCAGCCTGGCTAAGCCAAGTAGAGCTTTCCCTATAGATGTGGCTCTGGCTCCCTGCTTACAGGGTATGGGACAGGATATTCCATTAGAGCAACACAAAATGGACACGAAACCCCATCTCTACTAAAAATACAAAAATTAGCCTGGTCTGGTGGCGTGTGCCTGTAATTCCAGCTATTCAGGAGGCTGAGGCAGGAGAATCACTGGAACCCAGGATGTGGAGGTTGCAGTGAGCTGAGATCGCACCTCTGCATTCCAGCCTGGGTGACAGTGCAAGACTTCGTCTCAAAAAAAAAAATTATAAACAGTGACTTATATACGAAGCATTTTTTCTTTGATTTAAATGTATTAAGTTATTTAATTCTCACAACTCTCTTTAGGACATAAGGTTAATATTCCCAGTTTACACATGACAACACTGAGGCTCAGAGGTTTCTCAGGTCATACAGGCGGAACGTGGCAGAGGCTCACTCTGGCTTTAGCCCATGGTCTATTGACCTTGCTTGTGAACTCAGCTGGATCACTGCCATTTGTGTATAATCCAGGGCTCACTGGATGCAGCTCAAGTCTCATGTTCAGAGTGGTCCTCTGAATGGAGTGGTCCTGTGTCAGTCAACGTCTTGATGGGACAGAGGAACCATTGACCAAGGCATAGACAGTGTGTAGGGAACCCTTGTAGGTTCCTGGTGCTATATGTCTTCTGCTCGCCACCTTTCTCCACCCTTGTTGACTTGCACACAGGCAGTTTCCCAGGACAAGTAACAACGGGCAACCTTGCAAGCTGGGCCTGGAAAGAAAGAGAAAAAGGGCTTTGTGCAGAAGGTCACCTGCGGGACCTTGGGTGTGGGATGTTGTCAGTCAGCCCATGGCCACATTACAGGGTGGAGCTCTGGGGATTGTATTCTCCGTCTGCTTAACCTGGACATGGTTTGTTTGTCACCATCAAATCTCATGTTGAAATTTGGAGGTGGGGCCTAATGGGAAGTGTTTGGGTCATGTGAGCAGATCCCTCATGAGTAGGTTAATGCCCTCCTTCAAGGTGAGCGAGTTCTCTATTAGTTCTCATGAAAGCTGGTTGTTAAAAAGAACCCAGTATCTCCCCTCTCTTTCTTGCTTCCTATCTTACCATGTGATCTCCGCACACACTGTTTCCCTTTCACCTTGTGCCATAAGTAGAAGCAGAAGCCCTCACCAGAAGCCAAGCAGATGTTAGTACCTTACTTCTTGTACATTCTGCAGAACTGTGAGCCAAATAAACCTCTTTTCCTTATAAATTAGCCAGCCTCAGATATTCCATTACAGCAACACAAAATGGACTAAAACAGCCACCTCATGATTCTCCCTTCTTCTGGTCTCTGGCTCCATCTCTTGCTGGAAGCCAGCAAACAGGGGCTGATGCCGTTGAGCTGTTCCCTGATGTTGCTAATACAAGTCAGCCAGAATTATGAAGGAGTGAGGTGTGAGTCTAGAAGGAAGAGTAGAAGGTATCTAGCACCATGAACTTGTAAGAGTTCCTTCTTTTGATTGCCATATCTTATGTTTCAACTTGGGATTAAAGTCTATACTTTATTCATACTGGAGGGTGGACTGGAATTTGTTTACAACTATGCTGTGGACATATTTCAGACATGACAATGATTTTCATTGGCCTGTCATGCCAAGTAGAGCTTTCCCTATAGATGTGGCTCTGGCTCCCTGCTTACAGGGTATGGGACAGAGTTATCCTGCCACTGAATGTGGTAACCTACTTGTTACTCCTTCCTCATCTGCAGGAATTCAACTCCTTGTGTGAGGCATTGCCTCAAGATGAAGAGCTTCCAACTCCCACCTGGTGTTCCTAAGTGGCAGCAGAGACTGCTGCTGTGTTCCTGAGTCCTAGTTTTATGCATCCATTTGTTTTAGATCTCCTCAGTCCTTTCTCTTCAGTTGATTCAAGGCCTCAACCCCAAATGCTTCCTGCGTTGCTTTGCCACACCCTCCAGCCCAACTGATGCCCATGAAGTCATAGGAATAACACTTGTCCTGTATGGAGACCCAAACATTAAATAATTAAAACAATGAGAGAAGATTTGGGAAGCACAGTTGATGTACTTTTCTGCATAGTCACAGAGCTGAATCGTCTAACCTCTGTACAGATTCATCAGTTGAAATTGACTGTGGTGGTTAATTTTCTGTGTTAACTTGGCTTGGCAACGGAGCCGAGTTTTTTGGTCAAATATCAGTCTACATATTGCTGTGAAGTTATTTTTTAGATGTGATTAACATTTAAGTTGGCAGACTTTGAGTAAAATTGGTTACCTTCCATAATGTGAATGGGCCTCACCCAATCAACTGAAGACTTTAAGACTTTAAGAGAGAAAACTGAGATCCCCCAAAGAGGAAGGAATTCTGCCTCCAGATTGCTTTCCTTTGGACTTGAGTTGCAACATTAACTTTTTCCTTAGTCTCTGGCCTGCTGACCTGCCCCACACATTTAGGACTTGCCAGCCCCTACAATCACATGGGCCAATTCCTTAAAATAATTCTCTCTCTTTGACTCCCTCTGTGTGTACACACACACACACACACACACACACTCTATTGGTTCTGTTTCTCTGGATAATCCTTAGATGGGTTGCGGTTTACTTATTTGGAATCTAAGTTTACTGGGAAGTTATTCCTAAAGAACACAACTTAATTTTTCCTAATTTGTTAAAAGATGTGCAAATCTCTTAAGGAATTGTGATTAGTTCACTGTTTGTAGACCCTGACTGCACATTAGAATCAACTGAGGAGACTGAAAAAAATACTGATGTCCAGACCCCACTCCAGATCAATGAAGAATCTCTAGGGTGTGACCTGGCACTGGGATTCTAAAAAGCAGGGTCAAGAACCAGTGAATTAGGCTGTCTCTGGGAAGAGGAAAGGCATCACTGAGAAATCAGAGAACGAGCCTTCTTCCCAGGGCATAAAATGTAGCCACGAATGAGGGACAAATTAACCAGGAACAATACTCACACTGATTACACCTCTTCACCCCTGGCATTCACTGCTGGCTCACTGGAACTTTCAGTTGCAGGAAGCCTATAATTTATGGGATTCCTTTGAAAATGCCCCTGTGAATAATGCATATCTCTGTCTACTGTCCATCAAATGATTTTGTCATTCCAAGTGGGTATGACCAATATGAATAGTTGGAATTGAGCTCCTGCTGGACTTGAAGGAGGATCACCCCTCTATTCATAATTACCTTATGTCATCGAGAAAGAGCTTTGCCCTGGATTCACAAAAGACTTTGGCTTGACACGTTACCTTACCTTAACCATATGCTACTGTGCAGGCAAAAAAAAAAAATAGTGCTTTTTGAACGCTGACTAGAATTATATTCATTCCCCCAAGATAAATAGATTCTGTGGAACATATTCATTTTTCAAAGCCCATTCAGTATCGAGGAACATGTGTCGGATCTTTAGATGGGTGGTGCTGCCACAGCCAGACGAAGTGAGTTGAGGCAAATTAGCGAAGGTTCTGCCCCCAGGACTGACCTCCCCTTGGTCTGAGGGGCCATCCTATTGTCTCTACCAAGGATCCCTCTGCTAGAACCTTGGCCTCTCACCCTTGTCCTAATTTGTTAAGGTGAAGCTTGAAAGTGGAGCTATTTTTACCCTGGGCACAATGACAGCCAGCGCCACATGGAGATGGAGTGTGCTAGACAGCAAAGAGCATGAGGGATGTAAGCTTGGCTTTGTTCTTTGTTCATTGCTTGCCTCCCAGGCGCATTTTCCACCCCAGGTGAGGTGCCCCAGCCCAGGAGGGTGTGTGTGCATGCGGTCCAGGACGGTGCCCCAAACCGCCCACCTGCACAATGGGACCATGGGTGGGCATGAAGGTTATGCTTTGCAGAGCACGCTCATCATGATGACCTCATGCCAGGCTGATTCTGTTCAGGCAACTGAGAATACCACAAAGAAAATCACAGGGAAATAATGACCTCCCGTTCCTGTTGTCACACCATTAGGGAATGGCAGTCCCATTCCCTAATGGCAGGCTGGAGCCCTGTCCCCTCTCCCAACACTCTTAAGGCCAAAGCAATGTGTACCTGCTTCTCTTGATCAGGAAAGAGGTATCTGTGCCTGGCTTTAGAAAAAGAAGGAAGAAAAATCCTTTGGTGAGAGTGGGAAGTTGGGGGTGACTGGTAATGCCCCTGCTTTGGACACTGGGAGGCAGATGGAATTCCAGGGCCTTCTTGCTTGGAAGGTGCATTGACTGAGGTGTGGCCCAGTACAGAGTCTGGCCAGCCAGAGGCAGGAGCAGAGCAGCCCCAGACTCCTGGGGCCACGGGGCTCTGTGGTTGGCAAGGCAGGCCCCAGCGCTGCACCCCAGCCTCTTGTGGCCCTGAAGCTATCAGGCAACGTGGATGCAGATGGGCTGGACTGTGTCTGCTTCATGCAGAGGCCCCCAGGCAGGAGAGTCCCTGTGGCTGGAAGGGGCCAGAAAAAGGCTGATGTTTGCTGCTGTCCTGAAGGACATGCATGTAAGTGGGGGCAGATGGAGAGAGAGAGTCAAGAAAAGGGGCCTATAGCCCTGGCGCAGAGCTGTGACAAGAGTGAGATTGGGTGTCTTTGCTGTGTTGGGCATGTGTGCATTTGTATGGCTCAGAAACTGGGGGGCCTGCATGGTTTCCTAGGTCATCTGAACAACATTATTTTAAGAACTTTATCATCAACAGCATTAAAAGGAGAACAAATTTTCATATGCTAGAAAGCCAGCCCATACACCCTTGGTCCAGGTCACACTGTCCTGAGGCCTGACCCTGGTCAAGTGTGTCAGGGTCGTTGGCCACTCCCATCCACCAACAACCCATGCAAACGAATACTTTTTTTTTTTTTTTTTTGCTTATCAAGATAGCCAAAATGAAAACATGCCATTACACAATGGTGGTGAACGGTGTGTGTGTGTGTTTATGAAAATGCATGTTTAAGGACAGTCATTGCAGTATTATCTATAGTGGCAAAAGCTAAGAACAAGCTAGGTGTTCAACCAGAGCAGCATTGGTTCATTCCTATGATGAAGTTTTCAGAAATGGTGAAGAATACTGAAATTTTAATTATATGGAAGATGCTAAAAATCAAGAAACAATGACATAAAGCTATATAATCATTGTGTTTCCAACTTTATAAAATGTGTGTGTGTGTGTGTTTGTGTGTATGTTTATATGCAATTTATGTATAGAGACACTTCAAGGAAACACTTAAATATTAGTGATGATTGCCTGTAGAAGATGAGGTTAAGGATGATTTTCCGTCCAATTTTTTCACTTGTCTATATTTTCCAAATTATCTATACTGGATGTAGTTTTATTATCAGAATAAACTTAAATGTGACTAAAATACACAAAGACCTCCATAGAATTTTTCCAACTGGTTTTGAGTCAGAAGCAAGGTGAGGTAGGCAAAGGCTGACATATTTCTTACCTCGATCTTTCATTTGTTCATTCATTTCTTGAGAGACTAGTGTGTCCTAAGGTTGTACAAACATTTGGGGCCCAATGTTGAACAAACCATGGTCCCCAGTGTGAATCGTTAACCACTGAATGGAAAACTCTAGGCACATATTGTGAGATGAAATTCAACAGATGCCAAGGAAACTCAGAGGAAAGGGTATATCTGGGTGGGTAAGTTGTCAGAAAACCAGCACTGAGCTAAGATTGAAGACTGACTGTCTAGGGAAAAAAAAAGTCAGAAGAATATTCCAAGGGACCAAGAGAGAGAGAGAAAAATGGCTGGGGGCTGGTGAAGGATTTCCTGGGACTAGAGAATAAGACTGATGGAGAGAGAGCAGTGGGAGATGAAAATAGAAAGTTAGGCTGAGCCTTAATCACGCTAAAGAATTAAGGTTTTCTTCCCTAGGTCGGTGGTGTTCCAACTGTGGGTCTCACAGTCCTGTAATAGGCCATGAAATCATTAGAGCAGGGGGTCACAGCCTGTATTTAAAATAACAACAACGTATCCAAAGGAAAAAAATTAAAAAATACATCACCTATACTATGGGTGAAATTTATTTTTGTTTATGAAATGTATTTTTCTTTTATAAAAAAAATTTTTTTAAGTGTTTTATTTCAAGACAATTACAGATGCACAGGAAGTTGCAAAGAAAGGTACAGGGAGGTCCCATGCACCCCCACCCCAGCCTCCTCCAGTGTTAGCAACCTTCACAATCACAGCACAACATCAGAACCAGAGAGTTGACATTGGTGTAACCCATGGTGCTTATGAAGATTTCACCAGTTATGCACAGGCTCCCTGGTCTGAATGGGCATATATAGAGCCAGTGATTCCATTGCATGTGTAGTCTCCAGTAATCCCACCACCATCAAGAAACAGAGCTAGACCATCACCACGAGTCTCCCTTGTGTATAGCCTTGTAGCACACCAGCCCCCTACCATTCCCTAGCTCCTGGCAACCACTAACCTGTCCTCCAGGAAACTGATCTTTTGGTTGTGTGTGTGAATATGCCTGTGCTCATGTACATGTGTATGTGTACTGGATCAAGATGCAAAATGTATTTCTTTTTTTGGGGTGGGGGACAGAGTTTTGCTCTTGTCGCCCAGGCTGGAGTGCAATGGCATGATCTTGGCTCATCACTGCAACCTCCGCCTCCCAGGTTCAAGAGATTCTCCTGCCTCAGCCTCCCGAGTAGCTGGGATTACAAGTGCTCGCCACCACACCCAGCTAATTTTTGTATAAAATGTATTTCTTTCTGTGAGCCCCAATTCAAAAGAATTGAAGGCTGCCACTGCTGTCTGCAGAAGGATTTTAAGTGCGTGCAGGGCCATGGCATCATCAGATTTATTTTAGAGGTCATCCTGGCAGCAGTGTGGAGGATGCATTGAAAAGAGGAGTGGGCATAGGGAGACCAGCTCTCTATCTCCCCACATGAGCTCTCAGGTCATGTGTGAACCTTCCCTCTCTCCCTCTCTCCTCCCTTTCCCCGCCTTCATTCCTTCTCTCCCTTTCATCATTAAATATCCCCTATAAAATATTACATTTCTGTTGATCTCTGCTAGTCTTAGCAATTCTCTGCTGCACTCCTCAAAATATTATATTTTATAATGAATGCTGCACACCCACTAGTTAACTAGGATGGAGCTGTGGCTACTTAATTCTTTTTCACAAACTCTACCCATGTGAATGACAGTAAGATATTAGGATTCTGTTATTGCAATTTGTTCTTGATTTTCTTTACTATTTTTAAATTCTACACAGTGAAAGTTTATTTAAATTCAAAGTACCATAGCTGGTTGATTTAACTTGATTTTCATTATCAGTGAAGGGCAGCAAGCAACCTAAACAAAGGCCGTCGTTCATAAGGCGTTAGGACATGAGCCACTTCCCGGAGACAGTGGGCTCCAGCTCTGCTTGATGGTGTGTCCACTCTCAGCTCTCTCTGCCTTACCTGGGTGGGGAGGAGTGGACTGAGGGAGGGTGTAAGGAAAGCCATGAGGAGACTTCACAGTGACGATATTGAAGATGGCACACTCACACCCCACCAAGACTGGTTTCTGTTGCTGTTGTTGTTTGCCTGGGAGTGCACAGTGAAGACACATCTGGAGGACAAGGACAAATACGAGCCAGCTGGACAGCAGCTAGCGAGATTAAGGGTTCTGCTCGTTAGATGCTATTCAGAAATTTAAAAAACAAAATGCTCAGGACTCAGGATGAGTGAGCAGGCAGGGGCATTAGCTGGGACGCCGAGGAAGAAGATGCTGGCAAAGTTAGGAAGCTAAGATGATCTTTGCTGAAAAGGTCGGTGAAGGATTCACTGCAGGGGTAGTGGGCAGTGGGCAGCAGTCGGTAGGGATAGGGAGAGTCTCTCACAAGAAAAGGGCAGACTCACAATTTTCCCATCCCACGTCCATTCCTTTCATCTGAAATTGAATTTGAATAAGCCCCTAATTTTACAATTGTTTTCTTCATTGTTAAATGGGAGTTGCAGTATTTCCTAGGCCACATTGTTGTTGCAGGGATCGAATATACCAGGTAAGTGCTGGCTTTGTTGTAACCATTAAAATGCTGCCAAATAAATCAATCAATGTATCTTGTTTTTTTTTGATAAGCAGATGCATAGTGACAGGTAGGCGGGAGACGATGGTAGTGGACAGCCGCTCAGTCGCTTTCTTTTCATGAAAGGGGTCGTTGGACTGTGCTATCAGCTCCAAAGCCAGTGCTCCAACTCTGTTTCCCACTCAGCACTGTTTGGACGAATTCTCTAGTTCCACTCTCCACCTACTCTTCTGTTAGATCCCTGCTCCATAAAGTAATGGTTTGATATTTTTAAAGCTTATCCTCTGTAGGGAGACATTTTTCTTTTCCTTGTTTTTTTGACTCTGAATCTATGGTGGAATTCCAAGCATTTCTCTCTTTTCTCATTAAGCAATAAGCCAGCCAGAAGTACTAAGATTCAGTGTAATGAAGAAAGTTTGCTGAGCCCTAAGATTTCTGAAGTGGCTCACCCTGGCTTCCCACAGTGGCTGGAGGGACAGTGGTCTTTTTCTCCTTTGACAGGAAATGGAGAGGAGGTCATCCAAGAGTTCTTACTGCCTCCTGGTCTGGGATTCTCTTTAAGTGTGGAAATGTGAAAAAAAAAAAATATTAGGGTGTCTTGTTTCCTTAGAGACAGTGCCTTGTTTTTCAGACCAGCACTCTTACCTTTTCCTTTCCAAGATATTGAATGATCACTTAAACGTATCAGCTAATAGAAAATGACTGGTTGGAGGCTGGATCTTTTTGGCAAGGTCTATAGTTTTCCTCTCCAAACGCGGGAGCTATGAAAATGCTGAATTTTTTCCTTTGTCCAGAGAAGCTGGGGACTGCAATTCTGACCTAAGTGAGCCTAAGTGAGCGATGTCTCACCAAAGCGCTAACTTCCCACATGGCCAGCTCAGGTGGGAAGGAGGCAACCAGACAGGGGCAAACACCTGGGTTCGGGAGCTGAGGTCGCTGGTGTGAGTGCCAGTTGTTTTGAAAGATTGGAGTAAAAACGATAGTGCAAAGCAATAAACGGAAGAACTGAGGGCCTGGCAGAATTGTCAGTGTATTTACTTCAGCAGAAGATTTGAACTCACAGAGTAGATCAGGCCCCTTCCCTATCTTTTCAAAAAGTGCTCTCTGGAAAAAATGTCAAAAGCTCCTGGTAGGAGAGGCCTATGAAGACAGACCTTGAGAGCAGGTGAAGCTCTTAGGTCCCCCAGTTCATTGTCACTGCCAGCCCTTCGCAGCGAGGGGACACTGATTTCGCCAACAGACAGGTGAGAGAGACGTTGCTTATGACACCACTTAGCCCTGTGCACGCAGCGACTGTCTTTGCTTTTTGTCTTTTTTTAACCATGAGTCTGAGATGGCATGAGAAGGGCCTACAGGGCATGGGGAGTGGAAATAATGACCAGACTTGAGCGGTAACAGGACCACCTCTATTTTATCAAACTAACAGAAGCTACGTGGGCTGCGCACAGTTGGATTATGTGGTTCACTTTCCAGATAGATGCAAATAGCCAGAAATGGAGACTAAACTGTGTGCAGAATTAGGACACTCCGGGTGTCCCTGGACTCTGTGCGTTTGTGCCATCTTAATGAACAGTGGGAGTCAGAATAATCAAATCTTGAAGCTGTGTCCAAATTCTCTTAAGAGAGACAGCCCGAGGCAGAACACCGCAGGTTTCAGGAGGAAGCTGCTAAGTGAGTATTGAGGATCATTATCATTAGGGAAGGGAGAGGTGACACTGAGCCTGTCACCTGCCTTGCCCAAGCAAGCCGGGGCTGTGTCAGTGTGAAGGAGCGAAATGAGCCTATTACTTTTGAGAAGTTAGCCAGAGCCTTTCTTTTCCCCTAAAATACCCTAACAATACAGTCGATGATGACACAGGGAGAGGAGAGAGGTTTTGGAAGAGAAGCTTGTGTTAACTGGATAATTGAATTAGCTGTCCATTTTACTTTGCAACTTGAGTTTGGTTAGGCGTGTGTGTGTGTGTGTGTGTGTGTGTCTGTGTGTGTGGTTTGATTTTTCAAACAATGTGTCCAAAGTGATACCAAGGAGTTAATTTTATATTATTCTTTAAACTCAAGGAAATTTATGCACACATTTGCTCTTTTAGTGGGCATATCATTTGAATATTGATGCTAGTGAATTTCTATTGCTTTCCAGCTTTTGTATTGTCCATTAGGTGTTTTTCTTTGAAATTATAATCTGTGCACATGTAAAAGACTCTTGCATATGAATCATATTCTACCTTTTTCATGGGGACACAAAATATTTTTTTATAAAAATAAAAAATAAACTATATTAAGAGGAAAATGTATGAATATAAAAATTCAAGAATCACATCGTGGTTAATTTTATCACTGTGAAATATTCATCTCTTGGTAACATTTTAGCTTTCTGCATTGCTTTTTAGTTTGTATGATATTATTTATATTGTGACATTGTACTTTCTTTTATTATCATTTTCTGATAAAAAATTGTTTTCTGATTATTTTTAACATTTGTTATTAGTTAATGCTTATTTGTTACATCATGTCATCCTTTTTTTTTTTTTTTTTGAGACTGAGTCTTACTCTGTTACCCAGGCTGGAGTGCAATGGTGTGATCTCAGCTCACCGCAACCTCCGCCTCCTGGGTTCAAGCAATTCTCCTGCCTCAGCCTCCCGAGTAGCTGGGATTACAGGTGCCTGCCACCAAGTCTGGCTAATTTTTGTATTTTTAGTAGAGGTGGGGTTTCACCATGTCGGCCAGCCTGGTCTTGAACTCCTGACCTCAGGTGATCCACCCACTTCAGCCTCCTAAAGTGCTGGGATTACAGACATGAGCCACTGCACCCGGCCTCTTTTTTTTTGTTTTGAAATGCTTTAAAAGGGAAAAATCCATCTATACATGTGATATATGAAATGAAATAAAAGCTACTTTATTTTCTTGTTTTTCCTCATCTGTTTCTCCTTGTTTTCTTGACATTCATGAGCAGGCTTTCATCTTATGTTGAACATATCCTCATGCTGCTGTAGAAATAACTTATTGTATGACATCATTTCTGGAACATTGTGCCACTGTTCAAAAAATTTCAGTGACCCTGTTAGTTTCCCCATTACCTCTAAACTACTCTTCCTTTCTTTCAAAACTAAGTTGGCTTTTAAATATTGGTAAGGTTTGTCTGTGTCCCCACCCGCAATCTCATCTTGAATTGTAATTCCCATAATCCTCACAATCTCCACATGTCAAGGGAGAGACCAGAGGAGGTAACTGAATCATGGGGGCAGTTCCCCATGCTGTTCTCATGATAGTGAAGGAGTTCTCACGAGATCTGATGGATTTATAAGTGTTTGGTAGTTCCTCCTGTGTTCATTCCCACTTCTGCCACCTTGTGAAGAAGGTGTCTTGCTTCCCCTTTGCCTTCTGCCATGATTGTAAGTTTCCTGAGACCTCCCCAGCCATGCAGAACTGTGAGTGAGTTACAGCTCTTTCCTTTATAAATTGCTCAATCTTGGGCATTTCTTTATAGCAGTATGAGAATGGACTAATATAAATACAGTTGAATAGATAAATGAATAACACAGTTATTCCTCATTCTAATCAGACCAGTATCCTGACTCTCATGAACATAGAATATGCAATCCCTTCACTCATGTTATTGTTTTCAAAATTTGAAGGAGAGAACTTTCCAGCAGAACCAAAGAGCAGTGTGGATTTAACATTCACTCCAGCCTCATCCTGTCTCAGTCTGTGTTCAAGGTCCACTCCTCTGACCTGAAGCTTCCTGGGAAACAAACCTTACAGGTCTTACTTCTCCTCTAGATCTCAACATGTTTTCTTTATCTCACCACAAAATCTACACAGTTGTCTTCAGTTGTTTACTAGCAATGCACGCGTCAGTTTTGTCTCACCGATTGGACTACAGACTGTGTTTATGTCTCTTTAATATACTCACAACATGCAGTTGAGTATTGGTTGTATGAGTATTGATTTCTCATTAACCAACAAATTGGCTTCTAAACAAGTGACTTACCAGTCAGTTTTGTATAGGGAACCTGATATATGAGCTAAGGACTGCTTATATGTGATTTAATTTGCATGAAAAATAAGTATAAATATTTGTTGAATAAAAACTATTCCTGAATTTTTTTGAATATTTTAAATATAGATTTTTAAAAATAATTATATTTTGGAAAATATAAAATTTGGAAAATATTCAGAAAAGTTTTTCTGAATAATTTTTTGACTCTATAAGCAACATGTTATTCCTGAATATGTTGTTTATAGATAAAGTACTATTTTTTTTTTTTGCAAAATATGGCTCTTAAAGAAAAAATTTGTTACTTGATAAGTTAATCATCATGGACATGTAGAAAATTAAAACTTATTATTCTCTCTATTATTAAAATATATGAGATTTCCCTCTTCCTGTATATGGCTTTATGAATTCCAAGGCCCTGTACTCTAAATGACACATATTGTTTAATTTTGTGGATTTTTATCTGACCCAGTGGGGTGGATTCTTTGTATCTCTCATGCAAACTCAAGAAATTATTACTGTATTTTATTTGCTTTGCTGGCTATTCTATATTCTGCAAATAAAAAAGGTTTAATGTGATGAGCATACCACAACAAGCAGCAAGCTGTCAGAGAATACCATGTTCCTCCCAGCTGATTTTGAGATAGAACCTTCTGACCCAGGTTCTAAGATAAGCTATCTAAAATGTGTCCCTAAATGTGTTTAAAAGTACAACATCAAAGGAAGCCTCTTTAGAAATGGAAAAAAAATTTAGGAAGATGCTACCTTGTTTTTCCCTTGAATTCTGCATTTCACTAATGCCCATGTCAAGACATGTTTATTTACTCTCCCTTTAAGCTACTTGATTAATAAAGAAATTATTTTCTTCATCAGCAGTTAGCCAGACTGAATGTGGAGTTAGAAAATGTTTATATAAAAATTTAAGTTCCTATTCTTTCAGATGGAGTGTGTTAGCATGCCAGGAGAACACTTGTATCATGAAGCCATTCTGACTGAACCCCAAAGAGGACTCTTTGGAGAGTCTCAGTGTAGCATTTTGAAGACCTTTTGTGTCAAGACCATCCAAGTGGAAATTGTCTTTCCACAGAATAGTGGTCTGCTTGTTTGCTCTCACTCTCTGGCCTTTACTTCCTCCATGCTGACATCACATCTCCAAGTGGCTCCTCAGCTCCCAAGTGCCTCAGCTACTTGGGCCCCACTGTCTGTCCCAGTAATCGTTCTCACTGTGTGACGACAATTGGTCCTGTTCTTCCCACTCCTTCCTCTACATCAAGGTTAAATTTCAAGATCTGTTCTCTACAACAGGGGTCCCAAATCCCCAAGCCGTGGACTGGTATGCATCAGTGACCTGTTAGGAACCAGGCCGCACAGCAGGAGGTGAGCAGCCGGTGAGCCAGCATTACTGCCTGAGCTCCGCCTCCTGCCAGATCTAGGGGGGCAGGAGCCGTACTGTGGACTGCACATATGAGGGATCTAGGTTGCATGCTCCTTATGAGAATCTAATGATAAACATAATGTGCTTGAATCATCCTGAAACTATACCCCCACCCTTGGTCCCTGGAAAAATTGTCTTCTGCAAAACCGGTCCCTGGTGCCAAAAAGGTTGGGGACTGCTGCTCTACAAAATATGTCCCTGTTTCCACCTGCAGCCAGCTTCTCTTGGATGTCATTTCTGTGGAATGGAATTTGGTCACTTTGCCCCTGGCACCCTACAAACTTCTAGGGAAGCATCTACACCGTCTCACATTCTGCTCCTGTTGAACGTACACCGCTTAGGGGTCCAGGATTCATATGGGGTCATACGTAGTGATGACGATGTTCCTATTTTCCCCCCTTCGCCTCAAGAATGACTTCTATTTGTGCACAGGTGAAAATAAGAGCCTCAAGGCTTGAGCTGCTAGAAGGGACAATCCATCCATCTCACCAGTTGCCTGAGTGACACCTGGGAAGGCAGGTGTCACCTCGTTTGGGGTTTATCAGCAGATGTGTGTGTACTTCTAGCCCTAGCAGAGCATAACCTTCACCTCTCTCAAGGACCATCTCCCTGCAGACTCTAGGGAGAGTCACTCTCCAGCCACAGGCAAGAGCCAAAGGTCAACATTCCCTTGGCTGTGCTGCCTCTCTCTGCCTCTTACCCTGAGGCTGTCTCTGAGGATAGTCTGCCACTCAGCAGCATCAAAAAAAAAAAAAAAAAAGACACTGCAGAATACTGAAAACTTTAGAATATCGTATCTAAGCCCAGGGGTGGTTATATACTTATAGCTGTATGCAGTGAGGGTGAGAATAGTACCTGCTGAAGTTAAATAGTAGCTAACATTTTTAAGAGTTCCTTTCATGTGTTAGGCATTATTCTGATAGCTTAATTTGTATTAACTCTTTTAACCCTCAAGCCTACAGAGTAGATAACACTATGATGCCCATTTTACAGATATGAAAGCTGAGGCACAGAGGACAAGCATGTTGTAAGTGGTAGAACTGGGATTCATACCCAGGTCATCTGCCTCCAAAGTCATGAAGGTACATTTTGTTTCTATCACATTGCACCAGATTGTGGCTCAGGTCAAATTATTTCTTTAACTCTGATGTAAAATGGTATTTGCTGTTATAGTATTGAGGAAGATAATGACAGTACCATACACCATGTCTGTTGGTGTCTTACCAGCTAGTATCTAGTTGTGTTTTTGGGAGGGTTTGATTTGATCTATTCAAATCCGTGGAATAATGAGCCACATGGTAATAGGATTGTAAACATCCTGAAATGTGGTGCTGAGGGAGCAAAAACAATCTGCACATTGGAGATGAAGGTGACACCTCTTTGAGCACTGAGACTGAATTACCTTTCTATCGGCCAGGGTCTGCTTGAGAGGCAGCTGGGGCAGAGTCATTAAGGATGGGGGTTTGAACCTCGCCTCTGCCCTGTTGTTAGCTCTGTCACTGCAGGTATGTCACGTGGTCTCATCATTTATAAAATGTGGGCAATAGTGTCACCTTCCTTTCAGGGCTGGGATGAGGGTGGCGAGTGTGGGTGTAGGTGCAGCACTTGGGAGAGTGTCTGGCATCCAGTAATCTCTTTTGATAGATGTTAGCGCTTACTATTCAGGCTCCTCCAGAATAAACTTTGTCTTCAAAATGAGTAGACAAGGCATCTAAAACAGGCACTGTGTACATTGTGTACCTGAGGAGGAAGGCGTGGGAGACCAGGAGTGAGGGACAGAAGATGTCAGAGAGACCATGGACTGTGAATGCATTAGGCAGAAATTCTTTGAGGACAGTGAGAATAGTGGCTCAGTAGGAAAAAAAAAAAAATGAAAATGAAAATTTGGGGAAGAGAAGAAACTCCCAGTGAAAGATTCTAAAAGGAGGACCTGAAAGCCCAGGGCACATCCCCAGCTTTTCCTGGGACAGCTTTGGACATAGGTGTGAGCCGATTTGGAAGGCAGGCACCCACCGTAGCCTGGAGACTGGAAAACACCATTTTGACTCACTCTCTCAGAGCTGCATAGGCTCAATTCCACTCCATTTTTCCTGACGTTAGCCAGCATTGTTCAAGACAGATGTTCAGGGTTCTACAAAATAAGCTCATTTTTCGTGGCAACCATGATCTGAGGTAAGCGTATTTCCAGATTCAGCAGGAAGGCTTCCATGTGCAGCTGTAACATATATTTCTTAGCATATCTACAAGTGTCAGAGACACTCCCCAAAAGATGTTTCCGTCTTAGCATCCTATTGTTAGCAGTTTAGGTTCAAGGCTAAAACACCAAGTGTTTGAGGGGATGTGGAAGAAAGTCAGCTTGAAACAGTGAACCAGTAAAACTGTGTGTCTTAGAAATTTTTAGCATTAATTGTTTCTGGCACAAAAAGAGACATGAACTCTCATCCAAGAAGCTTTAGACAATATTAAATCTTGTAAGGCCTTAGTGAAAACATTATAGTTTTGAATTTTGCATAATCAATGTCTGTGAAAGCTATCATATTTTATGATTTACGATTTATTTATTTTTTTGAGACAGGGTCTCACTCTGTCATCCAGGCTGGATTGCAGGCTGGATCACAGCTCACTATGGCCTTGACCTCCCAGGCTCAAGTGATCCTTCCATCTCAGCCTCCTGAGTAACTGGGACTATGGGCACACGCTGCCATGCCCAGCTAATTTTTGTGTTTCTTGTAGAGGTGGGGTTTCACCATGTTGCCCAGGCTGGTCTCCAACTGAGAGATGGGATTTCACCATGTTGCCCAGGCTGGTCCTCAACTGCTGGACTCAAGCAATCTACCCACCTCAGCCTTTTAAAGTGCTGAAATTATAGGTGTGAGCCACGGCACTGAGCCAAAAGCTATCATATTTTAAATGAAATCTTATTTATACCATCAATTTGTTTAATACGTTTAAACTTTGTGATAAACTTAATCATTATCACAAATTCTGAATAATGAGGTTCACATTAATACAATTTTATGTGTGCAACGAAGTGGTCAGTGCTTCCAAGTAGCATGTAGTTTAAAACAGACAGATGATGCCTTATATGAAATTAGGTTTCTAAACTGCCAAGCTTTTTCTTAAGGTTCTGCGTGCTGTTTGGGAAAAGGCCCAGATACAGCAGGACAAAAATAGGGAAGGTTTCAGAGTCAAATTGATACAATTTAGAGTCCTGGTTCTATCTCTTTCTAGCCTTGATATCTCAGACACATCTGCAGATCCTCTGACATTTTCTCTCCTCATCTGTAAGATGCTGGTGTGAGGGTCAAATGAGACAGTGTCCATAAAATAGCTAGTGCAATTCTTGACACCTGTTGGGTACTCAAAAGATGGTGAATATCATTAACAATTCTGGTGGCTTTAATATTGCCTACAAATACGCTGACACACCTCCCTTCAGAAGGTAAAATATCTGCTCCTTCTCCCTCTGTATGTGGGCTGGACAGTGACTTGCTTCTAATGCCTAGAATATGGTGAAGTCATAATGTGAGACTTCCAAGACCGTGTCACGAAGAGGATACATATTTAGCCGCCACCTTTCATGTTGTGAGAATGCTCAAGCAGCCTGGGAAGGGGCCCACATGGGAAAGCCCAGTGTGGAACTGAGGCCTTCCACTAGCATCCAGCACCACGTTGCTGGCTGTGTGAGGAAGCCACCTTAGAAGTAGATTTTCCAACCCCAACTGAGCCTTCAGATGATTGCAGTTCTGGTTGACGTCTTGTCTGCAGCCTCATGAGAGACCTTTTGCTGAAGCCATCCAGCCAACTTGTTCCTGATTCCTGAGATAGTAAGTGTGTATTGTTTTAAACCACTACACTTTGAGATAATTTGCTGTATAGCAATAGATAATTATTACAGTAAAAATTGCAGTAAAACTCACCCCAGAGTAAAGTGAAACACCTGAATCAGTTAGCAGCCCATTTCTGTCCAGGTAGTTACAGTGGAAACCAAAAATCAAGGTGGTAATTAATTTGTTAATGTATTTATTTCTTCAGCAAATTTACAGAGCCCTGCCTGGGCCATGGGCCCCATCTGAGCTGCTAAAATCAGGATCTGTTACTGGAGAGAGACAAAGGCTCTCGATGCCCTTTGTCCCCAGATCTAACCCAGGCCTCAGCGATACCTTTAAGGTTCTTCTGTTCAGCTGCTTCTTCTCATCTCTCTGCCACACGCCATAGGCATGCCACAACTGTGTTCTCCTGTGACCACTGACAGAGCAATCTCTTAACTGGCCTTCCTGCTCACATTCTTGTCCAATTACAAGACACATTGGTAATGATCAATGATAAGGAGGCACTCTGAACTATGTAGACCAGATCAAATTATTTTCTTGCTTAAAACTTTATGGTATCTCCCCATCCATTTAGAAAACAACCAGACATTCTCTGGTCTATAAAGAAAGACCATGATCTGAACCCTACTTACCTACCTCTTCAAATTTGCCACTTCCCTTCTCTCTATCCTTCCTTCTCTTCCTTCAGCTCATTGTCGGGTATTGTTATAGTAAGGACACACCAGCGAATTACCCCTCCCTGATCCATCCCACATTAACTCCAAGCTTGGCCATGTGACTTGCTTTGACCTTTGAGACAAGAGCAAATATGATATATGAAAAGGCTTAAAAAACACTGCAGATTTGGGATTTCTTTTTCTCTGGCTGCTTCTGAAAGAAGGCTGAACTACTCTGCTGCTTCATGAGAGATGCAGGAGTCACTTTCCTCCATCTCTGCTAGCCTCCAGACATGATGTGAGCCCGACCATCATGGGCTAAACCCAACCCAAACTGCTGAGCCACAGAGTTGTGACAAATACATGATTGTTGGGCTGAGTCACTGGGTTTTGAGGTTGTTTTTTCACTTAGCAATGGATAACTGATAAATACAACAAACTCACTCCTGAGTCCTGGGACTCCTTGTTGCCTCTGCTTGGCCATGTCCTCTTATGGAAGGCTCCTTTTGGTCACTTAGATTTTAGTTTAAATGCCACCACTCTGAAAAGGCTGCCCTGACCACTCAGGCCAAAGTAGTCTTGTATTCACTGTAGAAAAAGCAAGCTTTTATTTCTCTGTTCTCATCCTGCAATATTTAGCACAGAATCCTTCTGTGACCAGATGTGTGTGGGGTTTCCTTCATGCACCAAGCAAGCCATCGATTCTTCAGTGGATGCCAACTGAGAGTCCTCTCATTCAATTCAATTCTGACACCATCCAACTGGAGACAGAGTCAGATCACACAGGTCGAGGGCTCAGTCCAAAAGATGAAACACCACTGTTGATGTTGATTGGAAGCCCTAGGTTGTTTTTCCTGTGCTTCTGACCAATCAGCTACCAATCAGGGTTCCCAAAACCTCCTCTATCAATTTGATAAATTTGCAGGAGCAGCTCAGAGAACTCAAGGAAATACTTACATTTATCAGTTTATTATAAAGGATATTACAAAGGACACAGATTAAGAGACCCATAGGACCAGGTATGCAGGAAAGAGTATGGAGCTCCCATGCACTTTCAGGGTGCGCCACTCTCCTGAAGTCCCCACGTTTGGTTTTTTTTTTTTTTTTTTTTTTTTTAAAGACAGAGTTTTGCTTTTGTTGCCTGGGCTGGAGTGCAATGGCTTGATCTCGGCTCACTACAACCTCCACCTCCTGGGTTCAAGCAATTCTCCTGCCTCAGCCTTCCAAGTAGCTGGGATTACAGGAATGCACCACCACACCCGGCTAATTTTGTGTTTTTAGTAGAGACAGGGTTTCACCGTGTTGGTTAGGCTGGTTTTGAACTCCTAACCTCAAGTGATCCACCCGCCTTGGCCTTCCAAAGTGCTGGGATTACAGGCGTGAGCCACTGTGCCCGGCTGTGTTTGGCTATTCAGAAGATCTCTGAATCCTGTTCCTTTGGGTTCTTATGAAAGCTTCATTACATAGGTATGACTATTAAATCATTGGCCATTGGTGATTGGCTTAACCTTCAGCCCCTCTCCCCTCCCTGGAGGTTGTGGGGTGGGGCTGGAAGTCCCACCTTGGCTCTTGCCTTGGCTCTTTGGGTGACCAGCCCCCATCCTGAAGGTACCTAGGGGCTGCTAGTCACCAGTCTACTTATTAACATACAAAAAGACCCTTGCCATTTTAAAGGTTCCAAGGATTTTAGGACAAAGACCAAATATACATTTCACAACCTCACATCCACTGTCTGCACCTTGTCATGTTTTCCTCATACTGCAGCACTTCTCATGGCCTGATGTTTTCTGCTTTACCACATTTTATCAAATCCAAGACACTGTGGATCGTAACCCACATCCCAACTTCAGAAACTAAAAAATGCGAATAAAAAGAGTGGTTTGAGAGGCCAGGCATGGTGGCTCAGGCCTGTAATCCCAGCACTTTGGGAGGCCAAAGTGGGAGGATCACTTGAGGCCAGGGATTTGAGACCAGCCTGGCCAACATGGCAAAACCCCATCTCTACTAAAAATACAAAAATCAGCTGGGTGTAGTGGCACATGCCTGTAATCCCAGTTACTCAGGAGGCTGAGGCAGGAGAATCACTTGAACCCAGGAGCTGGAGGTTGCAGTGAGCCTAGATCACGCCACTGCACTCCAGCCTGGACAACAGAGCAAGACTCCATCTCAAAAGAAAAAGAAAGAGTGATTTGAGTTGATAAAATACAACATTTGATGATTTTTATCTCTCCATGGGATATGTATGCCCCATGAAAGGAGGGACCGCCTTCTTGGTCTTGCCGCCTCCAATTTTTCTCCATATTGGAGAAAAAGTAAACTTTCTAAAATGCTAATTTAATCACGCCACTCTTCTTAAAATGATTTATTGGCCCCTCACTCCATTTAGGACAAAATGGAAATTATTTCCATGACTCACATGCCCTCTGAGACTGAGCTCTTACTGACACACCCACCCTGAATTGAGTCACCCTCTGCTTCACTTATTTCTCCAGCAGCATCCTCCTGCTCTGGGTCCTGGACCACATAATCTTGCCTCATAGTCACCACCACGCTGACTCTTCCAGATGTTCTCCCTCCTCTCCTCATGGCTAATCCGAGCAAATCACCCTTTCTCAGCTGTCACACTCACATGGAAGCCTCCTCTGCCCCTCCTGACTGCTCTCACATCCCCCATCATAAAACCTTACACCAATAACTCTTACAATTATATTTGTATAATTGTTTACTTATTTATTTTATCACATATTGTGTGTTTTTTTAAAATTGTGTCTAACACCTACTGTGAGCCAGATACAGTTCTATGTATTGAGGTAACATTAGTAAATAAAACAAGAAAACTTTCTATCATAATGAGGCTTTGAGTTCAATGAAGGTAGACAGACAATAAATAAGATGAATATAAAAATATGAGGATGTCACATACTCATGAATGCTATGGAGAAAATTAAGGCAGGAAAGGGGAAATCTTAGTGGCTGGGAGGGACTGTGGTTTTACATGGGATGGTCAGAAAAGGCTCCAGTGAGAAGATACATTTGAGTAAAAACAGATGAGGAAATGAAATTAGCAGATATTTCAGGAGAAGCATTCTAGGAGGTGAAAACAGCAAATCTAAAGCCCTGAGGCAGGATGCTGGTCACTGGTGGTAGATTTTAGTGACATTCTTAAGGAAGTCCCTGTGGCTGGAGCACTTAGCAAAGGAGAGCTCTGAGAGGTGAAGTTAAAGAGGCAACGAAGGGGATGACATAGAGCCTCATAAGCCTTGTTAGTAGGAGAGTGACAATGAGCCAAGTTCTCAAAGGATCGCTTTGTCTCATATGTTAAGAATTGACTTTAGGACACGCAGAATGGAATCTGGGATGTCAGTGGGAAAATTGCAATCATTTGAGCAAGAGACAATCACATTCCTTCACATTTGTGAAATGTGGTGATGAGAAATGGAGGAGGTGAGAAAAGGCCAGAGTCTGGCTATGTTTTGGAGGTAGAGCCAAAGGGATTCCAGATGGTTGGAGTGTGGGATATGTAAGATTAAGAAAGGTGTCAGGAGTTTTGGCTTGAGCAAACTGCAAAGATGGAATGGGCATTGACAAAGATGGGGAAGGCCGAAGGTAGAGAAGGCTCTGGGGGAAGGAATGGGAGTTAAGTTTTGACATGTTAAGTTTGTGATGCCTTCTAAATAGTTAAGGTATAGATATCAAAGTTGCATATATAAGTCTAGAGTTCAAAGAATGTGACTGAGCAGGAGCTATAAATCTAGGAGTTATCAGCATATAGAAGATAGTTAAAGACTTGTGCCCAGAAGACATTACCATGAGGGTAGTATAGACTAGAAAAAAGGTCAAACCAGAACTCTGGGCACTCCAACAGTGGTCAGAGAGATGAGGAGATGTGAGAGAACAACCAGGAGAATGAGAAGCTCCATCAGCAAGAAGGAGGATGGAATCTTCTCCTTTGATCCCAGTGTTGAGGAAGGGATCATCAACACCATCAAGTGCTGTAGGGAGATCAAATCGGCTGAGCTTTGACCGCCGGTCACCTTGACACGGTGGTTTTGGTGTCAGAATGGGGAATTCATGTCTTTCTCTTTCACTAATCAGAATGAACAACTGCATTTTCTATCATTTGCACCCCTGTATTCCTAGCATCTAGCACAGTTTCTGAAACAAACTAGATATTACATTAATACTTGTTAAGTGAGTGATTGGAAACTGATTATTAGATATCTTAAGATGGTCCTTAGACAAAAATTTTCAGGAAAATTTACAAAATAATTTCCCTATAATTTGGAAATTCAACTGCTTTTTTCAGTGGATAAGAGGTCATGGAAAGATGAGATTATGAGAGCATTTTTACCTTAATAAGTGTTAGCTTTTCTCATAATCATTGTAAGCCCTCCTTACTTTTTGAGTTCCTAAATAAGAATCCATGCACAGAGCAGGTGCTTCTGTGTCTTGCTCATTGTTTTGGGAGAGAGCAACATTTAACTTGGTCTCAGAATGGTCTTTGCTCATTGGTGGGGAAAAGTTTTGCCTGATGGGAATGCCTGATCAGAAATGACCCCCAAGAACCCTCAACTATTGGTGTCAGGAACTCCTTTAATGGAATCAAAACTTTTCATCCTATAATTTCCATGATACACTAGTTCAAATTATAGAGAAAAAGCAGCTAATTTTTACTTTCAATGCATGGGACATGAAGACACAGTCAGAGTACCACTGAAACACAAGCATGTTGTACTGTGATTTCTATCTAAGTGTTCATTGCTCAGCCATCTGTCAGATTCCACATGCACAGAGGAAGGAAGGAGGCAAGTGGAGTCATTCTGAAAGAGTCTTCATGGAAACCAGGTCTTGGCCACTCAGTGGAGGAGCAATCTCTTCACCAGCGGGACTCCACAGGAGCAGCAAGTCAGGACCTGGTGTATGTCCTGGGGCCTTAGGCTGGCCTTAGTTACAGCTGTTGGGCCTTATGTCCCATTGAGCCAGTTGGACATGCTCCTGACTGGCTTACCTCTGGTGAGAGTGGCCAGCTGTCAGGGTTCAAATTGTCCAATAGCATCTGCAGGGACCACACAGGTAGATACAGAACTGTTTTCCTCATCAGTGGAGTCTAGGCATTGGGCCTGAAGCTGTTCAGGTGAACATAACCCACCAATCCTTTTTTAAGACACATAACTAAAAGTCATTTACACAATCCATTTCAAACAGAACATTAGTGCCTAAATTGCTGCATTCTAAGCAAGTCTCGTCAGCCAGCTTCACACATTAGGCCCACAGGTATCGCTCTGGAGTCAGATGATGACCAAAGAACCCCACTACAAAGCAGGAGAAGATTATCCAGCTAAATCTCACCAAGACACCTGGGAAGGGGAACAATGAACTGAATTCATGTCAACACGTACATGACAAATACCGGATAGTTTCTGAAAGCAAGTTTTGTTCAAAGTGGGAGGGAATGGGCAGGTCCTGAGTGTTTGAAAGTGAAATTGAGAGGGGGAAAGGGAAGGATGCAAAATACAGCTCCACCATTTGCTTTTCCTAGAGACAGGGTCTGGTTTTGCAGCCCAGGCTGGAGTGCAGGGATACGATCCTAGCTCACCGTCACCTTGAACTCCTGGGCTCAAGCCATCCTCCCACCTCAGCCTCCCAGGGTGCTGGGATTATAGATGTGAGCCACCACACCCAGACCCCATCATTTTTCTAAACATTATTCAAGAACTAGTTTACTTTGTCCATTTCTCTTCCCAGTGCAAAGAGGATTTTGATGTTCCCCACCCTGGGCCTGTCGTGGGGTGAGGGGAGGGGGGAGGGATAGCATTAGGAGGAATACCTAATGTAAATGATGATGTAATGGGTACAGCACCCCAACATGACACGTGTATACATATGTAACAAACCTGCACCTTGTGCACATGTACCCTAGAACTTAAAGTATTATAATAATAATAATAATAATAAAGGATTTTGGCCCATAGCGTTCTAATAGAGATTTCCTATTTACCAAGGCTGCCAATTCATTGCTTTTTTCCTCAGATGAAATGTGTATGATTGTTATGATGTTGTTCAATAGTGCACTCATTTATTTATTTATATTTACCCAACAAATAATTATTATTCACTGCAATAAATTCTGTAGAGATGGATAAGTGAGGGCTCTTGTCCTGTAAATCACAGCTGTCTTCCAAGCATGGCAGAAAATCAAAAAAGGAAATACATATAGTTAATAATAGTTTAAACACTGTGATATTTATATAATTAAAACATATGACTCCTGTAAGTTAACATTTTGGTTAACACCTTTCCAGAAACATTGCTATTTTCTTGGTTTCTCTATTTTTTTTGTATTGATACATTGTTTAGATTGCTTTAAAGTATATTTCTTATAGGAAGATAAAGACTTTCTCATTACAAACTTTAAAATTGTGTATTAGAAAAAAACAAATTAAAAATCCAAAATCCTCAAGCAAAGCAGTTTATTCACTTCTTAATTTAACCAAGTGGCAGATGTTTCCATTTGAAATTGATTTTGCTATATCAAACGACACTCTGTTTAACATCTTTGTGCATCTGTTTTCTGGATGTTGAACTGTTAAACTACCCTATAGAAAGGCTGCACGTGGTGGCATTACACAAATGCTAATTGTGAAGAAAAGCATGTTACATATAGCACAGTGTTTTGTGGTTGAAGTAAAATTGATTATTATTCTTTTGTTCTTTGTGGGTTTCTGTAGATAGGTTAAGCAGAAATTTGAGATGAGACTAGCTAGGGAAACATTTACTCTGTAAAAGTTTATTGCTACTTCTACAACAGCAACTTCATTGGAGTGGACAATGGAAAGAAATAACATGTTTAATTTTGGGCACAGGCCCATACTTAGTTTTGAGGCTAAACCTCTGAAAGTGAAAAACCTGCCAACAGCTGCTAATGGTGTGAGCCAAAGGCCTGTCTGGTTCCCCGTGTGGTGGGGATATTACCTTATCAGCTACTTCGTTTTGCTAATGAAAATAACATTGGCAAATAAAAATAGCAGCTGCTGTGGTATTGGGCTATATACTTCACAGTAATTATCTTACCTTACACTCACGATTCTCTAACAGGAAGTAACTTCAAGTAACAGAGAAGCAAATTGAAGTCACAATGGAACCAGGATCTGATTGAAAAGATTGGACTCCAGAGCCATGCTCTTGACATGAGCTACCTTGACTTGAATAGTTCACAGATAGGGCAATGAAAATAAACTCCTAAGGGTATATGAAATGAAATCAATTTGATTTGAATAAGATAGTTAATCATAGATACCTATACAATATTTTTCTAAATTTACAGTACACATTGATTATTTATTCAAAAACTTTTATGAGTACTTTGTATTTGCCAGGCACTGGGATACACAATGGTGAGCAAGGCAGACGGGAACTTTGTCTTCACAACGACATTGGACTGTGAAGGAGATGGGCGGGAAAACTGGCAGCTGCGAGGATGTGCCCTACAGCCTTTAAGAGGGAAGCCTACAGTGCTATGGGGGAGTCGAGGAGAGAATCCAGACTTTGTACCTTAGGTCCGAGGTTTGCTCCCACGTAGTTGGCACTGGAGGTGTGCGCCACTACGCCCAGCTAATTCTTTGTATTTTTAATAAGAGACGGGGTTTCGTCACGTTGACCAGGCTGGTCTCAAACTCCTGACCTCAGGTGATCCGCCCCCAACCTCGGCCTGCCAAAGTGCTGGGATTACAGGCGTGAGCCACCGCGTCTGGCCTCAAGGTTTATCTTTAACGTGGATTAAAGCTAACTAGAAATGGTTTATCTTCACATAGCCTAAAAACAAAATGTAATCATATCCATGAATTCTACTGAAAATATTAGACAACTGTAACATTCAAAGTTCATGGACAGGTTATTTTTTATTTTCTGGCCTCATGGTATGACCAGATTTCAGATAAAGCTTATAAAAATACATAGCTTTTGGAAATTTGGCAGTTTTCTTTTGTTTAGTGCGTCTCATAATTTATGGGTCTCATGGGGAACTCGTTTAGCTCTGGTTTCTGGGATGTGCTAGAACTTTATAGAAATCCTCTGACAGGCAGCTTTTAGAGAGATAGAAGTTTCTAAAATTTATATTTCATTCTTGTCACTGAATTCTCTTGATACCTGATTTCCCAGCTGCTAAGCCACATACGTTTTGATAGGCTTCACTGTGAAAACTGAGGGTGTCCCATGGTGATGATCGTGTCTAGCCTGCCTCGTAGGAGCACATTAACGGAGTAGCCTGGACACTCAGGCACCGGCGATCTTGTGAAAGGGACTACCTGTGTCTTTGCTCACTATGTCTCTTCAGTATGTGCAATGCCTGACGCAGAGTAGTTACTTGATGACTGGTTTTTTTTTTTTTTTTTTTTTTTTTTTTTTTTTTTAAGGAGAGAAGTGTGTCTCTGGGAAAACTTGAAAATATAGATAGAGAAAATAGGTGGATCGATCTGAGGCTGTCTGCTAAAGAAGCCCATTTTCTAGGTTGCAAATTCCTTTTGACTATTTGTTTTGTACATGTAGAGTATCTAGAAGAAGGGTCACCTTAAATGAGCAAAATACATTAACATTTTAACATATTTAGCTATTGCTAAACATATCCACAGTCTATATTTCATTCCCCAGTGTCAAGTGACACCTCTCACTGAGAGGCATCACCGTATCTCTAAATATCCTGGAGATGCATTTGGAACACATGCTTTGAGCAAATGAGTTTGTTATAATATAAACTATATTTTCTAAGTTATTATGTCAAGAGGAATAACAGAGGAAGGATAGTATGTTCTAATTATCTTCAAACTTTGCCCACCTTCCATCAAAATTTATTGTAACTGAAAAGAGCAGCCTCTGAAAGATGGATTATTGGCTCTTCTGCTTCGAGCTGCTGATCTCAGAGGGAAGCAAATGGCACTCGCTGGATCTGAGCACAGAATACTAACAGCACTTCAGCATTAAGGGAGATATCATCAGGGAAAGTATATGATATTCACCATCTAATTCCTTTCACTTCTTTCAGTAACGACATTGAAGGAAGAGCTGATTTTAATCTGACACTACCTCTTTCAAAGAAATCTCAAGAGATTTAGTGCTACTGGAGAAGCCAAAAGATATGAAAGTATTTGTTACAAGCAAGACAAGCTTTAAAACAATGTCGAATAGGAAATGTACACCTGGTGACCTGTCCCCTACCTGGAAAGATAGTGAAAGGGATCTGATAGGGACAACTGTCACTGGGTACTGATGTTACACTCACTTTCTAATGGAAAGACAACAAAGACCAAGCTCAGTGGGTATTCAATGATCAGACAAAATTCTCGAGAAGCATGAGGGTCTTACCTGAACGTAGGTTCAAAGAAGTGTTCTAGCACCAGGAAACACTTAACAATATACAGAGAAAGGAAGCTTGGACTGATGTTTAGATTGTCTATCTAAAATGATCCCAGGAGAGGCATAGATGGAAAACTATTCTGCACATTTTTTCCTCCAGAAATAGAGTATTAGTTTTATAGCACCTTTCACCTAAATATTGAGACTGAGCCTGTAAAACAATGGATTCTTTCATCTAATCACCTACATCAGGATGCCTAGAAAAATTGTGACTATATATATATATATATATATATATACACACTCACACACACATAATTTCTGTTTTGAGTATGCTTGCAATTTTTAAAAACAAGCTTTAATTCAGTTGAAATAAAAATCATGAAATATTAAAAGCGGTGATTTGCAAATAGTATACATGTACGTATTTGTGTATTGTAAAATTAGTAAGTTACGGAATGTGATACATAAACTGTGTTTGGTTCAGTATGATAGTTGTAATTATAGGAAAATAGAACAAGTAAGACTCATGTGATTTGATCTGGATATTTGACATTTGTGTACCATGAGTGACTTATTTGCTTTAGACTGATATTCATAGTGGTACAAATTGTCCTTCTATTCATACTATTTCTAGTGGGATGCCAATATGTGTATAAAATATAGATTCTGAAATAATATATTCTCTGAATGATCTAATAGTAAGTAGGCATTTTGCTAAACCATTTATAAGTGGAAATAATTGATGAATAATATACCAGAGAACCTTTTATGGTAGGAGTAATATGAAATAGGGTGAAGTATATCAGCCACAAAAGCCAAAATCCCAGGAAATATAATTATCCATTAACCATGTCTTTTGCTTTGTTATTAATGGATAAGATAAGAAGCTCTCCAAGAGAGTGGGATTGATTCTGTGGGATCATCAGAGGAGTGAAAAATGTAAGGAAAATACTCTCAGGAACTTCATTCTTTTAATTACAACTATATCATACCTTCCCATATCATGGTTGATACAAATCAGGCTCTGCTTATGAAATAACACACAGACCTTATTTTAAATTAATGTACAAGATTTGTTATCAATTGTGAATCAGTTTTACTATATCTGAGCACATGAATATGATACACTATGTTTTTGTCAATTTTAAAATCTAGTCATATTTTCAATATGCTTTTGGAGTTCCTTCCTTCCTAATACTTTATATTATGAGGCTATAGTTTATAGAGAGCCTAAGATGATTAAAAATCTTTGTCCAAAAGGAGAAAAAGCCCAATAATTCCTTTATGGAAGAGTTGCAAATATTTAATTCAGTTTAATGTGTTTGTGTGAGAAAAGCCAATTGGAAAACATGCTTCACAAAAATAAATATATTTACTTTACTAATTATTTTCCTGGTCACAATAGAGAAGCATATATGAAATCCCTACATTTGTAGACAAATTCTTTTCCAAGACCCTTTAAAAATGACTTGATGGGTTCTTAGGGTTTAACATTTCAGTGAAGAAACACTATGTTACTTTGAATTCCTTTCTCATCTAGGTAAACACTTTTGTTGCTAGAAAATTGGATTCTTCTATTTATAGAATTTTGGCGAGGAGACATCTATAGGTGTATTTTTAAAAATATTCTAGTCCAGCAACTTGGTAAGCAGTTTTCTATGACTCAAGTTCATCTTCAGCTTGATAATTTTTAAAAAATTTTCTTTGATTGTTGATTCTCCATAATTTAGTGTAGTCTTTCCTCAGGGTACTTGCAAGGCACTTTGTCCTAATAAGTCCATCTTCAGCTCAAGAGATTTTCTCTCTCTCTCTCTTTTTCTTTTTTTTTGATTAGTTCTTTTCCACCCTTTACTCCATTCTCTTGTCCTGATACTTCCATAAGTAAATTGTGTACTTTTGGATCATCCATCTTTCTTATCTCTTAAGCTCCCTCCCATACTTTCTATCTGGTTTTCTTTTTTCTTTTTTTGTTTTTCTTTAAGTTTTATTTTAAGTTCCAGAGTAGATGTGCAGGGTGTGCAGGTTTGTTACATAGGTAAACGTCGGCCATGGTGGTTTGCTGCACAGATCATCCCATCACTTAGGTATTAAGCCCTGCATCCATTAGCTATTCTTCCTGATGCTCTTCCTCCCCAACCCCCTGCCAACCCACCCCAGTGTGCGTTGTTCCCCTGTTGTGTCCATGTGATCTCATCCTTCAGCTCCCACTTATAAGTGAGAACATGCAGTGTTCGGTTTTCTGTTCCTGTGTTAGGTTGCTGAGCATAACAGCTTCCAGCTCTATCCAGGTCCCTGCAAAGGACATGATCTTGTTCCTTTTTATGGTTGCATAGTATTCCGTGGTGTATGTGTACCACATTTTCTTTATCCAGTCCATTGTTGATGGGCATTTGGGTTGATTCCATGTCTTCCCTATTGTGAATAGTGCTGCAATGAACATACGTGTGCCTGTATCTTTATAGTAGGATGATTTATATTCCTTTGGGTGTATACCCAGTAATGGGATTGCTGGGTCAAATGGTATTTCCAGATCTTTGAGGGATCACCACACTGTCTTCCATAATGGTTGAACTAATTTACACTCCCACCAACAGCGTGAAAGTGTTCCCTTTTCTCTGCAATCTTGTTGGCATCTGTTGTTTTTTGACATTTTATTAATAGCCATTCTGATTGATATGAATGGTATATCATTGTGGTTTTGATTTGCATTTTTCTAATGATCAGTGATGTCGAATTTTTTTCCTTACATTTCTATCTGGTTTTCTTTTTAAGCTATATAGAATTGCTCAAGATGAGATTCCAAATTACTAGCTCAGTTCCTGGAGTATCGTGAAATGATATCCACTTAGTGACCTTTAAATTTTAGTGAGTACATTTTTAAACTCCAGGAGGATTTTCAGATTCTCCAATTGTTTCATTGGCATAGGAGCCTGCCCTTCTTTCATGGATGTGAGAAGTGTTCATATTCTTGACATACTTGAAGACAATGGGATTTGATGACATATTATATGTAGGGTGGGGAGAAAGAAGAGTCAGGATTACTACCAGATTTTAGGCCTAAGTGCCTGAAGGGAAGAGCATCCACGAGCATATGTTACTGAGCCCAGGAATAGCATGGTGCAGGAGCTTTTAGGGAGAGGTCTGGAGTTCAATTTTGTATGTGTTACAACTGAAATACCTGTTTGTCATCCCAACACAGATGTCGCCAAGGCATTTGCATAGGTGCATGCGCAGTTCACAGGAGATATCCGGGGCAGAGATAGAAGTTTGTGAGTCATAGTCTTAGAACTGGTACTTAAACCTATACCCTCATCAAACAAGTGATTGTAGCTGGAGAAGTCCACTGAGCCTGGAGGTGGGTTATTCCTGGACCTGCGGATAGCTGTGTTTCTGTGTAGGGTGTGTGAAAGCAGAGCACATTGCCAATTCCTGGACCCCCTCGAGTGAGGAAGGGGGAGGAAGCATCCCTACTAACCGAACACAGTAGGAAATTTCTTTAACATCTCTGACAGGTTATTGCTCATTTGGGGGCAGGAGAATGAAAACCCTAAAATTAGGTGGAGGACTGCCTTGTATGTTTCTGAGCCTTAAAGTTCATGCTAGGAGTTCACTGTGGCAGTCTCTCATTTCCCTGAAAGAAGCGGTTTTGCCAGGAAAAACATAGCAAATGCCATCCCTGCATCCTGTGTGCACAGAACACAGAGGACCATAGCCCTGGGTTTGCAGAACGCTCCCTGCCATACTCAAAATTGGAGGTTTTGCTTGTGTTCAGTTAAGAAAATGCATCCATTTAACTTATCAAGAGGTTCCTTCCTTTACCTAAATTGGAAATTAGCCACTCATCTATAATTCTCCAAAAGCACATGAGATTATAAAACTAGCAATCATAAAAGAATCCATGTAAATATTGAAAATGTAAAATGTAGTTTACTTTTAGTCCTAGATGTTAAAATGTTAATAAAAAAATATCAAGAATCTTAAAGTCTCTGGAGTCATTAGAGCTACAACTGTGTAAACAGCTTACTTCAAAATAATATCAAAAGAATAGTTAACTTTATTAGATGTAGCTCTTGCAGTAAAAGAGTGAAAGGCATGGGAACAATTGTATTAGGAGATTAAACTAGAGGAATACTGTCCTAATAAAAGCCAAAACTCAATGAAACTTTGGTAAAATTTTCATTTGCAGTGCAATATTTCCTCATAACACTTTACTAAGATGACTTGTTTTTGGAGTCTATGACCAATTTTTTCTGATGTAAAGTGAAAAGACTGTTAAAATACCTAATTTAGAGAAACAAGGCATTTGACGATAGACACAAATTGTGATTGATCGTATTATTTGTGGTGTGACAGATACAATGAAACTGGAGTGGAAAGAACCGTATAATTTTCTGCATACTAAACAGGAGAAAAAAAAGGCAACATGGAACCCCCTAGGCACCGTGCTTTGATGCTAAGTCATAGTACTCTATTTACATTTACAGTAACTTCCATAAACAACAATCCCACTATTTCACAATAATAGGTACCAGCCTGGGCAACACAGTGAGACCCCATCTCTGCAAAAAGTAAAAGAAAAAAAATTAACTGGGCACCTGTAATTCTAGCTACTGGGGAGCCTGAGGTGAGAAATTATGCAATTTTTCAAACATCAATATGATGCTATTTATGCTCTCTTTTCCAGTTCCATAGTAGATTCTGTGTGTGAGAGAGAGTTGTATATGTGCAAGACACACACACATTAGAGGTACTGAATGGTACCTTTACATACACTGAATGTTGATGAGATTTGGAGAAAGTGGAAATTAAGTAAAGTTATATTTCTACCGGACCCAAAAGTTTGAGGCTGCAGTGAGCTATGATTGTGCCACTATACTACAGCTTGGGTGACAGAGCGAGACCCTGTATAAAAAAAAAAAAAAAAAAAAAAAAAGCCACAGTTTAGTTGGTTGTTTTAGGGAATAAAGTTGAGTTACTCCCCAAGAGTTTTTAAAAATGGTTACTGATGAGACAGAATGAAAAAATATACAATGCATGTGTGTTTAATGTAGAGAATTTCACACAAATGGATTGTACTCTTAGTACTTCTGTGCCTGAACCAGACTGTTAGCCCTAAAATGGAATCTATAATGCTGTTTTCAGGTTTGGGCATTTGTTACATAACTAGAAAAATCTTTCAGCACTTCTGTAATTGTGTCCTCTTGGCAAGAATTCAAATCTAGCTTTCTCCCAATATTATAAAGTAGTTTTAGAAGGTTCCTATGGAGGGATGAGGGACTGGTTGCTTTCCATTTCATGCCTTGCCCCTTTCCAACCTGCTCCTCTGTCTTGTAATGGACCAGGCAGGTGGACCCTCATGTGTCAGCCTATGTGAGTGCTGTTGCTCCTGGGAAGGGTGAGGTGTGGCCAGAGGGAGGCCATCTGCCAGATACTAGAGGCAGATGGAGAGAGAAGTAGGGAGGGGAATTCACTTCCCCCAGCCCACATGCATCTCATGTTTGGAGGTAGCTGTTTCCCTCCGTGACTGACATCTGCCTGGCAGGCCCTGCTACAGAACTCCAGCTCTGACTGCATTATCAGCACCCCGCACTTTCCTTTTCTGCACTAAAAGTGGTAATAGTTTCCCATAACTGAAAACTTCTGGGCAATTTGACATCCTTCATCGGTTCCCTTAATGCTGCTCACACCTCTGAAATTGCTCCTTCATTAAAATCTCTTCAGTTGAGTCACTGGAGTGGAACTCTTTCCCTGCTGTGACCCTGGCTGATACAGGCACAATGAAGTTGATGTTGTATGACAGACCAAATAGCATGATGTACTCCACAAATACTCCCCTAACTATCAAGGCTGCAGGCACAAGAGAGTTCGAGTCTATTCTGTGATGACATCTGTGCTAGTCAATAACAGAGCCTTAGTTATTATGACGGTCACAAGGTAATAGCTGTATAGCCTTACATTTTGAGAGTAAACTGGGTAAAGATGTGAGAAATGGTTATTCCATGTATGAGCAGTAGTCTCAAGAAGAAAGGAGAGGCTGTGGCCTTTGGACAGAACCATGTGGTAGCAGAGTCTGCTTTGCTCTTGCTCCAAAGGAGATGACCACCTGCAGCTGGTTCTCAACAACCAGAATTCCTTGTCTGATTGAACATTCTAATATTCAACCTAGACCCCATCAAAGGAATGCCAGTGTACCCACTTCTACTTCTGGATCTTTTCCCAGGAAAATTATAATTGCATAGTCTATGTCCATTGAGAATCACCGTGAAAGGAGGGGTCTTCACCAAAGGTGAAATTACGAGGAGATACCAGAGGGAAATGAAGATTCTGCTCATCCCTGGAAATAGCTCTTGGAGGCTATCCTGGCTTTGGTAGCTGCAGTAGGATCTTAGGTATCTGGTCCAAGGATGTTTCCTGAGATGCCTGGGTTCTGTTTCCTGAGTACCTAGACTAGCGTGCTCTACCTTTGCCTCCCTGGGAAAATTCCCAGTCCAGCTCTTCCCTCCTTATGCATAAGGGAGCTGACTCCTATGGACTTCATTCCCTGAGCTCACTGGCTGGAAATCAAAGACTAGAATGCAGAGAAAGGCAGAGAAAAAGAGGAGAGTGAGAGAGATTATCTGGGACAGTTCTCTCCCCACCCCCAACCCCCATGGCTCAGGCAGTGTCTGTGTCCCTCAGTGATGGCAGCTCCTGCTGGGTGACCCTGGCCTCCAGCCTGATGCTCTCACAGGGCTCCAACAGCACATTTTCATCTCCCTGCCCTTCCAGCCCTACCGGTGCTGACAGTTTCTCACCGTTCCAAGTCAGGCTGTCTCAACAGCCCTTACTAGTTACCTTAACATTTTCGACAACTCTCTATATAACTCCCTCATTAAAGTTCTTTTATTTGAAACATCTGTGTTGGATTTCTTTTTGTACCTCAATAATCTTTCTTGAATTTTTATTCTTTCAGTGGTCAGTGGTGTTAGCTCTGAAATAATACTCAACTGGTAAAAGCAGTCAGAGCAATGCTTTATATCATTTTTGCAATCATGTTAAATAATGCCATTAAAGAAGAAGCAAGTCTGTTAGTAGCATTCCCACATAGGAGATGAGCAGTGGATGTACTTTTTTTTTTCTTCTTTTTGAATCAGAGAAGATAAAGCCAAGAACAAACCCAAGGCAACCATCTCAGTAGCTGAGATCATGAGTAACAGTGTCTTCTTGGTTTAAAAGGTCTTGGTAAATGTCCAAAGAATGGAGAAGTCTAGCTGGTAAACAGTTGTGCTGCATGTAGAGTTTTATAGGCTGAATAAAATTAGCTGTTTTCGTTGGCCAACATGGTGAAACCCCATCTCTACTAAAAATACAAAAAAATTAGCCGGGTGTGGTGGCGGTCGCCAGTAATCCCAGCTACTCAGGAGACTGAGGCAAGAGAGAATCACTTGAACCCAGAATCAGAGGTTGCAGTGAGCCAAGATCACGCCCCTGCACTCCAGCCTGGGAAACAGAGCAGAATGCCATCTCGAAAAAAAAAAAAAAAAAAAAGAAAGAAGTAAACCTTTGGGTTTCTGCTTTATTTTTTTCATATCAGTTTTCTTTAGTCTAGAGTTCTATTTTTAATATAACAATTTTTTAAAACTATGTTATTGCTGAATAGTTACATAATAATTATATATAAATATGTATATGATTATTTGATAAACATGTTAAAATGTTATTTTAAAAAACAAATGCAAAAATGTGCCCTGCAGAAACTATTTGAATAATAATGTGCAGAATGACCTGAAAGGCTCACTGAGAAAGAGAGAAAAAAAAAAAAACTAAAGAAAACCGGATGTGAGTCTGTGAGTCTCTGGACAGCAAAGAAAAAGGATAAAAAGAATGAAGAATGATTCGGTTTTAGGGTGAGACGATTTACTTACTCTCTTTTCTCAATAAAATTAGTAGGAGCTTAGTGGTTGTAGACTCTAGATTTTAAAAAGCTTATTTAACGGCCTGAAATGAAAGAATGTGCTGTGGATTCTTGGGAGATGGCCACAATAGCTGTTAGCAGATCAAACATTTGGGAGATGAATTGATTGCTGCAGAGAGGGCAATCCCACAGCCACGTGGGGCATTTGACAAAGCCATTTTGAATGATCAGTTTTGACATAACTGCACGAAAATGATCCTATCAAAGAGCAAAATCATGTTTTAAAGTAATATCCCTGCCTGTTACACTGCCCCACCCACCAAAGCTATGGGACCCTCTTATTTCACTTTTATATTATGTGTTTTATGGGCTTGTATTTTCTTCTTGTTGTTCTTATTTTTTATTTAACCATACGCTATTTACTTTAAAGCTATTTATAGTTATTGCTATTCTTATTACCACTACTGAATAATATAACTTTTTTTATAATCAGAAAAGACCATGAAATTACTGTTAGTCTCTAGACTTTTTTTTAATTTTTATTTTTTTAGACGAAGTCTCGCTCTGTCACCCAGGCTGGAGTGCAGAGGTGCGATCGCGGCTCACTGCAAGCTCCGCCTCCCGGGTTCACACCATTCTCCTACCTCAGCCTCCCGAGTAGCTGGGACTATAGGCGCCTGCCACCACGCCCGGCTAATTTTTTTATTTTTATTTTATTTTATTTTATTTTTGTATTTTTAGTAGAAATGGGGTTTCACCGTGTTAGCGAGGATGGTCTCCATCACCCGACCTCGTGATCCACCCGCCTCGGACTCCCAAAGTGCTGGGATTACAGGCATGAGCCACAGCGCCCGACCTAGTCTCTAGATTTTTAAGTTCAATTAAGGTATCTTTATATACCACAAAATTCACCCATTTGAAATACATAATTCGATAGTCTTCAGTATATTCAAGATATGTGCGACTGTTGACATATTTCGTTTCTACATTTTCCATTACCTAAAAAAGAAATGCCCTTTTTAAAGTCATAGCTCCTCATCACCTCATTCTCCCAAGCCCTAGGCAATCACTAATCTACCTTTTCTTTCTATAAATACAATTTAATAAATTTTTTTCGTTCTGGAAATTTTATATTATCATAAACATGTAATATGTGATCTTTGTAACTTGCTTCTTTCACTTAGAATAATATCTGAAAGGCTCAAACCTGTTGTCGCATGTATCAGTACTTCATTACTGTTCACGGTCGAATAATCCACGGTTGTATGGCTGTGCTGCGTTTTGTTTGTCCATTCCTCAGCTGATGGACATTTGGATGGGCTCCACCTTTTGGCTATTCTAAATAATGCTGTTATAGATATTCGTGCATAAATTTCTGTGTGGATGTGTTTTCATTTCTCTAGGGTATACATCTGTGGGTGGAATTGCTAGGTCTGATGATAACTCTATGTTTAAATAACCATTTAAGGAATGCTGTGTACAGAATTGTGTACCTCCCCCACCCCCCCAAATTCATATGCTGAGGCTCTAACCCCCAATGTGACTGTATTTAGAGAACAGGCCTTTGGTAGAGAATTGGGTTTAGATGAGGTCATGAGGGTAGAGCCCTCACGTTGAGATTTAGTGTCCTTATAATAAGAGGAAGAGACACCAGAACTCGCTCCCTCTCTCCGCCATGTGAGGAATCGGCTGACACTTCAGTCTCAGCTTCTCAGCCTTTCCAGAACTGCGAGAAATATGTTTATCTTAAGCTGCCCAGCCTGAGCTGACCAAAACAAGGACTTACCACACTGTTTTCCAAAGTGGCTCTAGTGTGTGACGGTTAGGTTTTCTCCATCTTCTTGTCAACACTTGCTATCGTCTTATGTTTTGATTACAACTATTTTGGTGGGTATGAAGTACCATCTTATTGTGGCTTAGATTTGCACTGATGACTACCGGTGTTAAGCATTCCTTTATGTGCTCTTTGGTCACTTGTATATCTTCTTGGAGAGGTGTCTAATAATTTTCCCATTTGTATTGGAGTTATGTGGATTTAATTATTTATTTGGAAGAGCTGTATAGTGTAGATGCAAATGCCTTATGAAGAATATAATTTGCAAATATTTTCTTCCATTCTGAGGATTGTGTTTCACTTTCCTGATGGTGTGTTTTGAAGCACAAAAGTTTTTAATTTTGATTAACTCAAATTATCTATTTTTTCTTTTGTTGCTCATGCTTTTAATGTCATAGCTAAGAATCCGTTGCAAACACTAGGTCATGAAGATTTACCTTGATGTTTTCTTCTAAGAGTTCTATAGTTTAACACTTACATTTAGGTCTCTGATCCATTTGAATTAATTGTCATATATGATGTGAGATAAAGGTCTGACTTCTTTCTTTTCACTTGGCTATCCAGTTTCCTGGCATCATTTATTGAAAAGATTAGTCTTTCCCATTGAATGATCTTGTACCCTTGTCAAAATCAGTTGAACATAGACATATGGCTTCATTTCTGAACTTTCAATTCTATTCCATTGATCTACAAGTCCCTCATTCTACTAGGACTACACTGTTTTGATTGCTGTTTGTCCACAAAGTAAATCTTCAAAGAGTTGGAATATGTGAACCCTCCAACTCTATTATTCATTTTCAAGATTATTTTGGCTATTCTGACTGCCCTACAATTCCATATGAATTTTAGAATTAGCTTGACAAATTTTACAAAAAAGCTAACTAGGATTCTAATAGGACTTACATGGTAGATTAACTTTGGAAATATTGCCATTTTAACAATGTGAATCTATAATATTGGTCTATAAATGTGAGATATTTTTCCATCTATTATTTTCCATTTATTTTTATTTTTAAAAAATTCATTTCAACATTTTGTAGTTTTCAGATTATAAGATTTGTACCTCCTTGATTAAATTTATTTCTAAGTATTTTGATCTTTTTGATGCTATTGTAAATGAAATTGCTCCTTAATTTCATTTTCTAATCATTCATTGGAAATGTGTAAAAATGCAATTGATTTTTCTATATTGATCTTGTATGCTGCAAGTTTGCTCTACTCTTTTATTAGTTCTAATAGTTTTTCAGTGGATTCTTCAGAATTGTCTACATATAAGATCATGTCACACGTGAATAGAAATTGTATTACTTCTTCCTTTCCAATCTAGATGTGTTTTTATTTATTTTTCCTGCCTAATTGCCCTTGCAAGAGCCTCCAGTACAATGATGAATAGAAGTGGGTGAAGTGGCCATATGTAATATTCTTGTGTTGTTCCTGGTCATAAAGGGGAAGGGGAAGAATTCAGTCTTTCATTATTAATTATTACATTAGCAGTGCATTTTTCATAGATGCCCCTTATCATCTTGAGGACTTTTACTTGTATTCCTAGTTTGTTGAGCATTTTTTTCAAGAAAGGATATTATGTCTGGTCAAATGTGTTTTCTCTGTCTGTAATGTAATCATGTTATCTTGGTGCTTTTATTAAATTGATAAGATGTATTACATTAACTGATTTTTAGATGTTAAGTCAAACTTACATTAATGAGATAAATCATACTTGGTCGTGATATGTATTTCCTTTTACATGTGACTGGATTGCACTATCTAGTATTTTGCTGAGGATTTTTGCATCTGTATTTATAAGGTATGCATGCTGGTGTGTAGTTTGTTCTTGTGATGTTTTTGTCTGGTTTTGGTATCAGGGTAATACTGTGTTCATGGAATGAGTTAACAAGTGTGCTATTCTCTTCTATTTCTTGCAGGAGTTTGTGAAGAATGGGTAATCTTTAGATATTCAGGGGAGTTCATTCATGAAGACATATGTTCTGCACTTTTCTTTCTGGGTATTTTTTATCACTAATTAAATTTATTGTGATTGGTATATTAAGTTTGTATATTTCTTCTTGATTCAGTTTCTGTAGAGCATGTATTTCTAGGAATTGTCCATTTCATCTAAGTGATCTAATTTATTGGTAAATAAATTCCTTTAGAATCCTTTTCATTTCTGTAGGGTGGTACTAATATCCCCTTTCATTTTTTTTAATTTCAGTAGTTTGACTCATTTCATGTTTTCTCCCTCATCAATCTGGTTAAGGTTTGTCTATTTTATTTATCTTTTCAAAGAACTAGATTTTGGTTTCATGAATTGTCTCTGTTGGTTTTCTATTCTCTAATCTTTAGTAGTACTTTTTTCCCTGCACTTGCTTTGGGTTTAGTTTGTTCTTTGCTAGCACCTTACAGTGGAAAGTTAGGTTACTGATTTAAGATATTTCTTAGTTTTTAGTATAGGCATTTATAGCTATCAATTTCCATGTAACCTCTGCTTTATTCGCATCTCATAATTTCTACATGTTGTTTTATTACATTTTCATTCATCTCAAATTGTTTTCTATTTTCCCTTTTGGTTTACCTAGGAGAGGGTTGATTTCCACATATTTGTGAATTCCCCAAATTTCTTTATGATATTGATTACTAATTTCATTTCGTTGTGGTCAGAGAACATGCTTCTTATCATTTCTGTACTTTAAAGTTTATCAAGGTGTGTCTTATGGCCTAGCACGAACACAGAGTTCATCTCTGTGTGCACTTGAGAAGAGCATGTGGTCTGTTGTTGTTGGGTGGTGTAGTCTCTAGATGTATGTCAGGGTTAATGTGTTCAAGACTTCTGTTTCTTTGTTGATCTCTACCTAGTTGTTCTATACACTCGTGAAAGTGCGGCACTGAAGTCTCCATTTATTATTGTTAAATTGTCTATTTCTTCCTTCGTTTCTGCCACTTTTAATTCATTTATTTTGGTATAATGTTGTTACAGGTATACATGTTTCCAATTATTGTATCTTCCCGATGAATTGACATTTTTATGATTATAAAATACTCCTGTTCATACTAGTAATATATATATTTTTTGTTCTAAGGTCTATTTTGTCTGATATTAGTATAATCACTCCAGTTTCCTTGCAGTTGCTGTTTGCATGATATATATATACATATTTTATCATTTTATTTTCAGTGTCTTTGTATCTGTGAATTAAAAATGTGTCTCCTGAAGACAGCATGTGATTGGGTCTTCTTTCTTTGTTTGTCTAGTCTGACAATATTTGCCTTTTGATTGGATTTTTTAATCCATTCATACTTAAGTTTATTATTGATATAGTTGGATTTTTTCATTTGCCATTTTACCTCTTATTTCCTACATGTTTCATGCCTCTCTTGTTTCTCTAATTCTTATATATTAGATAAAGCAAATATTTATCTAATGTAGCATTTTTATTTCTTAATTTTTTTAAACTTTTTAAGTTATTTCTTTAGTGGTTGCTCTATGGCTTACCATACATATGTTAGCCTATAATAATCAGCTTCGAATTTATACTAACTTAATTCCAGTATAAGAACTATTACTCCAGTATAGTGTTATTCTTATTCTCTTTTCCTCCTTTTTTTTTCCTTTTCTTTTTTTCTTTTTTTTGACATGGAGTCTCGCTCTATCACCCAGGCTAGAGTGCAGTGATGTGATCTCGGCTCACTGCAAGCTCCGCCTTCTGGGTTCACACCATTCTCCTGCCTCAGCCTCCCAAGTCGCTGGGACTACAGGCACCCGCCACCATGCCTAGCTAATTTTTTGTATTTTTAGTGGAGACGGGGTTTCACCATGTTAGCCAGGATGGTCTTGATCTCCTGACCTTGTGATCTGCCCACCTTGGCCTCCTAAAGTGCTGGGATTACAGGCGTGAGCCACCATGCACAGCTTCTTTTCCTCCATTTTATGTTATCATTGTTATATTTATTACATCTATAAATGTTACAAGCCCAGTATTATATTCCTATAATTATGATATTATATAGATTTAAGTTTTAAGATACTTGGAGAAGAAAACAGAGAATCTATATATTTTTAGCTTTTGTTATATTAACTTACATTTTTGTGATTTCTGTATCTCTTCCTTTGCTCCTATGGATTTCAGGAACCATGTAGATTCCCAGAATAGCTTTGTTCCCATCCACCTCCTTTGTCCTATTATTACAAATATGTTATATTTCCATATGTTATAGACCTAAAAATAAATTATATGTGTTTTGTTTTATCAAATTGCTTTTTAAACCAGTTGAGAAAGGAAAAGAGTAGACATATGTATTTATGCTTTTTTATATATATAATTACATAATCATCATTGCCAGGGCTCTTTGTGTTTTCATGTATTTACCCTCTGGGATCACATACTTTTAGCCTGAAGAAATTTCTTTAGTACTTTTTGTAAGATAAATTGGCTAGCAACAAGTTCTCTCTTTTTGTTTATCTGGGAATGTCTTTATTTCAACTTAAGTTTTGAAAGATAGCTTTGCTGGGAATAGGGTTGTCAGTCAAGAGTTTTTTGCTTTGAGTGCTTTGAATATGCTATGCCATTGTCTCTGGCCTTCATTGTTTCTAATAAATACTCAACTGTTAACTATAAAGATCCTGGAAGACAACGTAAGCAATACCATTCTGGACATAGGAACGGCAAAGATTTCATGAAGAAGATACCAAAAACAGTTGCAACAAAAGCAAAAGTTGACAAATGAGATCTAATCAAACTATAGAGCTCTGCACAGCAAAACAAACTATCAACAGAGTGAACAGACCACCTACAAAATGGAAGAAAATATTTGCAAACTATGTGTCTGACAAAGGTCTAATATCCAGCATCTGTAAGGAACTTAAACAAATTTACAAGAAAAAAGAAAAACAAACAACCCCATTAAAAAGTGGGCAAAGGACATGAGCAGTTTGCAAAAGAAGACATATGTGTAGCCAATAGAAGACATATGTGTAGCCAATAAGCATATGAAAAAATGCTCAACATCATTGATCATTAGAAAAATGCAAATCAAAACCACAATGAGATACCATCTCACACCAGTCAGAATGGCTATTATTAAAATGTCAAAAAATAACAGATGGCTGGTTAAGTCGTGGAGAAAAAGGAACACTTACACACTGTTGATGGTAGTGTAAATTATTTCAACCATTGTGGAAGACAGTGTTGTGATTCCTCAAAGACCTAAAAACAGAAATAGCATTCAACCCAGCAATCCCATTACTGGCTATATACCCAAAGGAATATAGATCATTCTATCATAAAGACACAGGCACGCGTATGTTGACTGTAGCACTATTCACAATAGCAAAGATACGGAATCAACCTGAATGCTCATCCATGGTAGACTGGATAAAGAGAATAAGGTACATACACACTATGCAAGACTATGCAGCCATAAAAAAAAATGAGATCATGTCCTTTGCAGGAACATAGATAGAGCCAGAGGCCATTATCCTTAGCAAACTAAGGCAGGAACAGAAAACCAATTACCATATGTTTTCACTTATAAGTGGGAGCTAAATGATGAGAACACATGGACACATAGAGGGGAATAACACACACTGGAGCCTATTGGAAGGTGGAGGGTAGGAGGAGGGAGAGGATTAGGAAAAATAACTAATGGGTACTATGCTTAATACCTGGGCGATGAAATAATCTGTACAACAAATCCCCATGACACGTTTACCTATATAATAAACCTGCACATGTATGCCTGAGCTTAAAATAAAAGTTTTTAAAATATTGTTAATAATACAAAAAAGCATTATGTTTAAAAAACTGTCTTAAGCATGATTAAACAGTTGAATCCTAGTTTTAAAATGTCTATATATGAAATAGTTGTCAGTAGAAATTTGGAAAACCCTAGGAACTGAAGCCTAGAGATATTTAATTGGATGCTTAAACTCTATGAGTCACAAAGGACGTAGATAAATCCCTTGTGTCTATAGTTTGGTCATTCAGGTCAAACTGTCTAAAAAAAAAAGTGAGGAGAAGGAAGGGATGGAGGGGCAGGAAAAGTCATAAAAGAAAGAAGTCAGCTACTATTCTTATTGGGTTTCCTATGTTAGTGAGAAGTCATTTTTACCTTGCTGCTTTTAGGACAGTGTGACATTAGGGCTTTAAAAACTTAATGCTCAATGGGTGGATGTGGCAGTGACCTTAGGTCTTCTTGGCCTTCTTCTCTGAGTGTGAAGCCTCTACCTTTCCAGCTGAGACAAGGACGACTGGGACTGGATAATTTTCAGCTGTGCCAGATCCAAGGCAGGACCTCTGTCCCACAAGTGGGGCCAGAGTGGAAGAAAGAAACCTTGATTTCTCAGCCTCACTCACCTGGAACTTAGCCTCAGCAATAGGTAGCTAAGGGTTATAAAGGAAATGGGGATGTCCTGCCCCTCCAGAGACGATAATCCTCTGAGGAGCTGGGTGAGGAGCAAACCTCATGTTCTTGGCTGCACTTCTCTGGGGTGGATTTTCCATCTTGAGCTAGGAGGGGAGAGGGAGGGGGTGGGTCTTGGCACAAATATTATAGATTGTCATTGTTCTTACTGAGGTTTAGTAAGTTTTCTTGGATAAATGTTTCTTCATTTGCTGTATGACCTTAGGATCATTTCCAGAGTTTTAATTTTTATAAACAGTAATTTTTACCAGTTTTGCTAGGAAATGGATCTGCAGAACTTCTCATGCTGCTGTGTTTGGAAGTGGAATCCATTTCTTTTCTTTTCTTTTTTTTTAAATTATACTTTAAGTTCTAGGGTACATGTGCACAATGTGCAAGTTTGTTACATATGGACACATGTGCCATGTTGGTGTGCTGCATCCATTAACTCATCATTTACATTAGGTATATCTCCTAATGCTATCCCTCCCCTCTTTCCTCACCCCACGACAGGCCCTGGTGTGTAATGTTCCCCTCCCTGTGCCCAAGTGTTCTCATTGTTCAATTCCCACTTTTGAGTGAGAGCATGTGGTGTTTGGTTTTCTGTTTTTGCGATAGTTTGCTGAGAATGATGGTTTCCAGCTTCACCCATGTCCCTACGAAGGACATGAACTCATCTTTTTTATGGCTGCATAGTATTCCATGGTGTATATGTGCCACATTTTCTTAATCCAGTCTATCATTGATGGACATTTGGGTTG
>NW_012117488.1:13431228-13623336 GCF_000951035.1 Colobus angolensis palliatus | reverse complement strand
TAGTGAGTTTCTTAATCCCGAGTTCTAGTTTGATTGCACTGTGGTCTGAGAGACAGTTTGTTATAATTTCTGTTCTTTTACATTTGCTGAGGAGTGCTTGGCTTTCAACTATGTGGTCAATTTTAGAATAAGTGCGATGTGTTGCTGAGAAGAATGTACATTCTGTTGATTTAGGGTGGAGAGTTCTGTAGATGTCTATTAGGTACACTTGGTGCAGAGCTGAGTTCAATTCCTGGATGTCCTTTTTAACTTTCTATCTAGTTGATCTGTCTAATGTTGACAGTGGGCTGTTAAAGTCTCCCATTATTATTGTGTGGGAGTCTAAGCCTCTTTGTAGGTCTCTAAGGACTTGCTTAATGAATCTGGGTGCTCCTGTATTGGGTGCATGTATGTTTAGGATAGTCAGCACTTCTTGTTGAATTGATCCCTTTACCATTATGTAACGGTCTTCTCTGTCTCTTTTGATCTTTTTTGGTTTAAAGTCTGTTTTATCAGAGACTAGGATTGTAACCCCTGCCTTTTTTTTGGTTTTCCATTTGCTTGGTAGATCTTCCTTCATCCCTTTATTTTGAGCCTATGTGTGTCTCTGCATGTGAGATGGGTCTCCTGAGTATAGCACACTGATAGGTCTTGACTCTTTATCCAATTTGCCGGTCTGTGTCTTTTAATTGGAGTATTTAGCCCATTTGCATTTAAGGTTAACATTGTTATGTTTGAATTTGATCCTGTCATTATGATGTTAGCTGGGTATTTTGCTCATTAGTTGATGCAGTTTTTTCCTAACTTTGATGGTCTTTACAATTTGACCTGTTTTTGCAGTAGCTGTTAACCAGTTGTTCCTTTCCACGTTTAGTGCTTCCTTCAGGAGCTCTTGTAAGGCAGGCCTGGTGGTGACAAAATCTCTCAGCATTTGCTTGTCTGTAAAGGACTTTATTTCTCCTTGACTTATGAAGTTTAGTTTGACTGGATATGAAATTCTGGGTTGAAAATTCTTTTCTTTAAGAATGTTGAATGTTGGCCCCCACTCTCTTCTGGCTTGTAGAGTTTCTGCTGAGAGATCCACTGTTAGTCTGATGGGCTTCCCTTTGTGTGTAACCCGACCTTTCTCTCTGACTGCCCTTAACGTTTTTTCCTTCATTTCAACTTTGGTGAATCTGACAATTATGTGTCTTGGAGTTGCTCTTGTTGAGGAGTATCTTTGTGGTGTTCTCTGTATTTCCTGAATTTGAATGTTGACCTGCCTTGCTAGGTTGGAGAAGTTCTCCTGGATAATATCCTGCAGAGTGTTTTCCAACTTGATTCCATTCTCTCTGTCACTTTCACTGTCACTTTCAGGTATACCAATCAGATGTAGATTTGGTCTTTTCACATAGTCCCATATTTCTTGGAGGCTTTGTCTGTTTCTTTTTACTACTTTTAGTCTAAACTTCTCTTCTTGCTTCATTTCATTCATTTGATCTTCAATCACTGATACCCTTTCTTCTAATTGATTGAATCAGCTACTGAAACTTGTGCATTCATTGCATAGTTCTCATGCCATAGTTTTCAGCTCCATCAGGTCATTTAAGGATTTTTCTACACTGGTTATTCTAGTTAGCCATTCATCTAATCTTTTTTCAAGGTTTTTGGCTTCTTGCAGTGGGTTCAAACTTCCTTCTTTTGCTCGGAGAAGTTTGATCATCTGAAGCCTCCTTCTCTCAACTTGTCAAAATCATTCTCCGTCCAGCTTTGTTCCATTGCTGGTGAGGAGCTGCGTTCCTTTGGAGGGCGAGAGGCACTCTGATTTTTAGAATTTTCAGCTTTTCTGCTCTGTTTTTTCCACTTCTTTGTGGTTTTATCTACCTTTGGTCTTTGATAATGGTTATGTACAGATGGGGTCTGGTGTCAATGTCCTGTTTGTTAGTTTTCCTTCTAACAGTCAGGACCCTCAGCTGCAGGCTTGTTGGAGTTTGTTGTAGGTCCACTCCAGACCCTGTTTGCCTGGGTATCAGCAGCAGAGGCTACAGAACAGTGAATATTGCTGAACAGCAAATGTTGCTGCCTGATCATTCCTCTGGAAGTTTCATCTCAGAAGGGTACCTGGCCGTGTGAAGTGTCAGTCTGCCCTTACTGGGGGATGCCTCCCAGTTAGGCTACTCGGGCATCAAGGACCCACTTGAGGAGGCAGTCTGTCCATTCTCAGATCTTAAACTTCATGCTGGGAGAACCATTACTCTCTTCAAAGCTATCAGACAGGGACATTTAAGTCTGCAGAGGTTTCTGCTGCCTTTTGATGGGCTATGCCCTGCCCCCAGAGGTAGAGTCTACAGAGGCAGGCAGGCCTCTTTGAGCTGCGGTGGGCTCCACTCAGTTCGAGCTTCCTGGCCGCTTTGTTTACCTACTCAAGCCTCAGCAATGCTAGGTTCCCCTCCCCCAGCCTTGCTGCTGCCTTGCAGTTCCATCTCAGACTGCTGTGCTAGCAATGAGGGAGGCTCCCTGGGTGTGCGACTCTCCAAGCCAGGCGCAGGATATGATCTCCTGGTGTGCCCTTGGCTAAGACAGTTGGAAAAGCACAGTATTAGGGTGGGAGTGATCCAGTTTTCCAGGTGCTGTCTGTCACTGCTTCTGTTGGCTAGGAAAGGGAATTCCCTGACCTCTTGCACTTCCTGGGTGAGGCGATGCCTCGCCCTGCTTCGGCTCATGCTCACTGGGCTGCACCCACTGTGCTGCCCCCACTGTCCAACAAGCCCCAATGAGATGAATCCAGTACCTCAGCTGGAAATGCAGAAATCACCCGTCTTCTGCGCTGCTCATGCTGGGAGCTGTAGACTGGAGCTGTTCCTATTTGGCCATCTTGGAACTGCCCTCTGGAATCTCATTTCTAAAGTGCATCTGCCTCCATATGGGCTATTAGTCCCACTGTCCAAAGCCAGAGATGTCCTACATATGAAGTACATTATCCAGAGGAATGGAATCGCAGATTTCCTGTGCAACCTTCATGACACTATTACTTTATATGATTCCCTCTAGTTATGTATTATTGAATCTGTGAAGTCACAATGCAGGTCTTTCAAAATATAGATGACTTTTCAGAGAAAAAGCAGCGTTTGCTCACAGCAGTTGGCGGCCTTCCTTGGGGGTGAGAAGTTGTGGGTGAACATGACTCTCAGTGACCTCTGGCTCACTAACCTCTGCCCCATCTCCGGTTCTTCAACTCCCATCTCTTTGCTGATGTTCACTCTAAAGGCTGGAGAATCCATAATGCCTATGGCTGAAGGATGCAGTGGAGGTGAATACTTCACACACAACTTATGAAAGCTCATTTTACAGTGTTTTATTTTTTTAGGTTATGTCAAAATGTGGAGGATTAAAATAGCCCAAGTGACAATAGCAATGAGTTCCTGGTATTGAAATGGCTGCAATGGGAACACCAAGCCAGAAATGTTGCAAACATCTTCCATAGAGAGGATGTTTTTGGTGGCCTCTAGATTTGGGTGGCTTGGGTGAGGGAGGGATGAAGGAATCCATGCTAATGAGATGTTCTGTGAAGAGGATCAGTTTCAGGAAATTCAGGAAAGTCTGGAAGAAGAAACCGAGGCATACATTACCAACACCGCACAACTCAGAGTTCACAAATGGCAAAGTGGGATGGCTCTTGAGAACTATGTCATCCAGGATTCTCAATGATTTCTTGCAGTCCGCAGTAAATATTGGAACATGTGTTATCTTAGCTCTTCTGTTAATAAACCCTGTAATGTAACTTTTTCCATATTTTAAATATTTCTAGGAGGGCTATAAGAGGAGAATATAACATATACCATGCAGTATTCCATAGAACTAGTTAATGTGGAGAGTTACTGAAAAAATGTAATGAGTGAAATAATATTACTTTTATTTATTTAATGCAAAAAATAAACTACCCATCAGTTACTCATGGAATTACAATATACCTAATGCTACCCTCCTGAGAACTGTTGGATCCACTTGGAGGACTCAGTCCTTGAGTTTGACACACAGTGTTTTGGACCATTTGCATTTCTTCATCCCACACATGTAGACTCCCAGGAGGTCAGGTTTTCAGAAGGAGAAGATGAGGAGGTGCAGGCTTTGTATCACTCACTACTTTCTTTAATTCAAATGCACTCCATGTCTGCTTAGGTTGGATGCTTCAGTGACATTTTTATCAGCTTAAGTATGCATGGTCTCTTAGCTTTCTGGCACTAAACAGAGAGAAGTATTTAGAAAAAAGTGAGTATTTTCTTGGAAGTTCTACTTCTATATCATGGAGTAGGTAGATGAAGAGAATTACATTGGATTCCTGTAGCTGGAATACAGATGCATTATCATTTGTTTGGAGATTCTGGTTCTTCTCAGACATAGTTCATACATTGAAATAAAAACACTTCCAGTTGACTGTCTAATATATACATATACGCATGTCTGTATGCATATACAAACATACACAAATACATATGCTAATATGTGTGCATGTCTGTATGCTAATGAAAAGCCAACAGTTTCTAAGTAACTACTAGCTAATTCATAGTTAAAATATTGCTGTCACCCTTTTTATGTTTTGTAATGCTTAGTAACCACGTGACAGGTACTGTATACAGAAAGGTTATGCAGCATGCTTCATTCTGTAGTTGTGATAGGGACTCAGTAAAGTTACAGAATGACAATGTAAGAATAATAAGAGCTGAAAATGCTGCTGTCCATTCAAAGCACGATTGTCAGACTGGAATGTCTTGAGTTGGTGTATCGTTCTTTAAAATTTTAGGAAAGTGTTAGGAATCATTTTAATGATTAATTCATGGTAAAGTAGCAAACATTCTCCTATTCCGGGTTCTCTCAAAGGTCATTTGTCAATCTATTTTTATTTTAAAATAATATGTGTGCAGCATATACTTCATTAGGAAGGATATTCAGAGAGGTTTCTAGATGAGAATAAAATGAATTCAGGCATTTGTTCAAAATGAGGCCAGATGTTTTCCCAGGAGTCTTGCATTCCTTACCACAAGCCAGTGTCTGCCAGATTTGAGTGTTAGGTCTCAAAAACTAAACACCCTGGGCTTAATGCAAATTAAGTTAGAATGAGAAAAGTAATTATCCAGGACTTACAACGGGCAAGTAAAGAAATGAGATGACTGCCCTTCATACAAGGAGGTGCTGCTGATCTGCTATTAACAAGGTAAGTTCCCTGAGATATTTTTCTTGAGTTGTAGTCACGAGGGACAGTTCTGAGCTAGCTGTGTCTTCTCAGGCTTCCCGTTCCCTTTTTCCTAAAGGTACACTTGAGAAAACAGCTGGACGAGCTTAAGGATAACTTCCTCTACAAAAACTGCCTAACAGGAGATGTGGCTTAGTGCATCTACAAAAATAAGCATCAGCCTATGTGCTGAAAATAGTTCTGCTAGGTGGGAGGGCAGGTGGAGGCCACGCTGATAAAATATAGGGCAATCTTGGTCAAGCAAATCATGTATTGGGCCGAAAACATTTTCTGCTTCTGACTTTTTTGTTTCTTTGTTTCCATAGGAATTTGGCAGGGAAGGGAGACTGAGGAGAGGGAAGCTGATGATTTAGTGCATTTGCTTAATGTTGATCACTTATTTATCAGAACAAGTACTGATCTCACATCCTGAAGATTTACTGCACAGTTGAACAGGGTGGAGGAGACTCAAGCATGTTCTGGTGGGAACCCATAATGATGCTGAAATCTGAGGCTGGATCTAATTCCCATGTAAATCAAGCTTGCTCTGGATGTTTCTTTTTGTGCAGTGGGGGACATGGTTTTGTTTGGGTTATATTTGAACCACACTGTATCATAATAAAAAGCCAGAGTTAAACTTCATTTGCAAGAAGGCATTCATTCTCAGACTCAAGTATAGACTTTTAGAGCTGGAAAAGATATCTGGTTGAATGCCTGAGTTTATAAATAGAAAACTAAGGGACTTGCCCAAGGTCACACAGCCATGAGCATCCCTCCCCAGGTGATAACACAATAGCTTTTAGTACCTTGGGAGACATTATCTTTTAGGCAGACTCTGAAAAGTATCCATTTTGAAAGAGAGAAGCTTTTTTTGGCTTTAATCCCCACTTGAACAGTTTCTGTAATGCCTGTTTTTTTCTTGAACAACCGTGAACACATCAATCAAATTTCTTTATTCTTTTTTCCCTGCACAACACACTAGGCACATTGTAGCAATTGCACATCTCAAAGGATATGGCTACAGGACTCCTTTTCTGATAGTATAAAACATGATATAATTTTCAAACATGACATACAAACCATCTAAGTTTGTTGTGGGAGGTATACACTACTCAAATGTAAATTTACACTTCAATAGTTAAGGATCCATCAGAAAATTCAATTGCATATGTTTATATATTTATATTCCTCCTCTGGAATCTTCCACTCTTCTCAGTTCTTATTAACTTGAGCATAGTAGAATTTGGTGAGAACCTCTGCTCAATTTGTTGTATATTAGATAAGTGTTTATGAACTGTTTGCTATGCACCTGCTCCTCATTTTTACCATATGAGATTGCTAAGACTCAAGGCCAAAATGAACAGAGTGTGTTTTCCAGAGGAACCAAATTTTAGAGTAGGAAGGGACGGTCAAGATCATGAGGCCACTCATGCAAGATGCAGAAATGGGACCAGATTTTTAGCACTCAGGCTGCATTCCATTCCATCATACCTGTGTCTCCCTTTAGTTCATGTCTTCTTATGAGAGACAATTATTTCATGAGTGATCATTTAAACGACAGGTTTAGGACAGGTTCTACTGACTAGGGCAAAAGCCATCTTGTTCTTGTTAAGTTCACATTTAAATATGTTTTGTAGGCATGTTTTCAAAACTAAAGACCTACTTTCTTATAAAATTGAGAAAGATAATAATTTGAATCAACTTGGTTATAGGAAGACGGTAATAGAATCTTGTAAATATATTTCCAAAGAGGATAGAGAGATAGAGAATCATCCGTGTGAGCGCTTTTCACTGAGAAAATGAAATTCAGGTTGTGACCCTTCGGGTCTTGCCATATGGGCTTGACTGCTGAATGTGCATGGAAAAGCCTTTAGCATGTGAGGAGACATACCTGCCATCTGACTTAGCCCTTATTTCATAGATGAGAACAGGGAGTCCCATAAGAATTGTGACTTACTCAAGATCACATGGCCATTTAGTGGCAAATCACATTGTTTCAAACCTCTGGTGTACATTCAACTCTCAGCTCATGTACTGTGCCCCCACTGAGGTCAAATATTCCAACAATCTCAAAAATACGAGCTACCTGAACATGGCCTTGACCATTTTGGTCTGAATTAAAGGAGCTCTCTAATAGTCCTGATATTAGAGGGTGAATTTGAAACTTGAAATCTCTGGGTGCCTCCTTCAAGTTCCAGATCATTGTTTCTTGTCAGACTGCCTTTACTGAGAAACTCAAACTTTTAAGTAATATTGACTGCATTTAATTGTTCTTTAGAACTCAGTCAGATTCCTCCGTGGAGAATGTGAATCCCAGCAGGTATCTTGACCAAACTACAATCTTTGCCTAATCTAAGCTTTCATTTAAAGTTTTTCTATAAAATATGATTTTGTGAATGGGAGTTGATGGCTGGAGGCTGGGGAGTTTCAGGATATTGAATGAGCTGTCACATTACCATAACCTGATTTAGATTTCCCAGAAGGCAATTGTGACTGGAATTTTCTGGGCTGAAATGATGATGGGAGAGTTTTACGCAGAGAGGTTATGACAGACTCAGCCTGAGGAGTGACTGTAAGGGGAACGAATTATGACTGGAGGTGAAATTCAGGGGTATGTAAAGGAATGCTTTGGGGCAGGGGCTACATTACGGGGAAAAAGGGAGAGTTAAATTTGGAATTTTGAGGGCATAGAAAATTTTAGGATCAGAATTACTTGTAATGAGTTGAATCATAAATGATGAATTTTAAAAGATACAGTCACACATCAGTCATTGCAGTAAAGTAGCTGAGGTTTTTAAAAAACAATGATACCATTCTAGAACTTTTTAGGAGCAAAAGCTTAAATCTCCAATGCTGCGTGGTCTACACTTAAAAATTCCAAACTAAGTGAAGAACTAATCAGTGGTAGATCTCTTGGAATTGAATTATCTCAGGCAGCCGCCCAGGAATCTTTCTTGTTCATGGGGAAATTCTTGCAGGAAATTCATGGTCTCCCTTGCTTTAATCTACTCCTGGTGGTTGTAAGGAGCGCAACGACAATGTTCCTTAGTGTTTACTTGCTCTGCTGCCCCCAAGGTCACTTGTTCTGTTTCGCAAACATGGCTTTGGCTCAGGGCTGCCTCACTGTGTCATCTTGATGGGCAAATGAGATCCAGAAAAGCCAAACTTCCCTGAGGTCTCAAGCCCACTAGGCGTGGAGTAAACAGCTAATGGTGTGTGAGGGCTTACCCTATTCCCAATGCTTTTACATGTGTTAACCAATTGAGGTCTTAGGATTCCCCATTTGCCACCCCTACTCTGAAATGAGGAAAGTTTAAAAACTTGCCCCAGGCCACTCAGGTAGGACATGTGATGGGTCTGAGAGTTGAAGCCAAGCAGTCCTTTTTTTTTTTTTTTTAATTGTGCAAGAACATTTAACATGAGATTTACCCACTTAACAAAGTTGTGAGTGTACGATATAATATTGTAAGATAATAGGCACGATGTTGTACGGCAAACTTCTAGGACTTAATTAGCTTACATGACTAGAACTTGATACCCATTGAATAGCAACTCCTCATTCCCCCTTCTCTTAGCCCATGGTACCACTATTCTAGTCTCTGCTTCCATGTGTTAGAAATATTTTAGATTGACTATATGTGGAACCATGCAGTATTTGTCCTTTTGTGCCTGGCTTGTTTCACTTAGCATAGTGTCTTCTAGGTTTATGTATGTTGTTGTCTATGACAGGATTTCCCCCTATTAAGCTCAGTCATATCCCATAATATGTTTATGCCACTGTTTCCTTATCCAATTCTCTGTCCTGGGCATTAGCAGTGTGATTATACAGTTCCAGATTACATCCAGTACCAGATTTCCTGAATCCTTTCACCTGCACCTAGCTTCTGTTTCTTCAAGAAGTTTCAGATAGGAAATTGCTTCCCCTGCCTTCAGAAATGGGAGTAATTATTGAAATCACATTTGTCTTATTTTCCCACATTTACATTATGCCCTGGAATTACTAATTTCATTGTAGGTATTTCCTTATTAAGTAGTAAGTTTTCTGAGCTGTGCCCTTGAGTAGCTTAATTTACAGAAGATCTGCCAGTAACCAGTGATCAGGCTTCTCCCCTTAGATTGAAAATGCCAAGACTAAACCAAAGATTGGTGATAGAAATGGCAGTGGCGGTGGGGTGGTGGTGGGGGGGGAGTTTAAGCTTTTGCTCCTAAAAAGTTCTACAGTGGAATTGTTTCATTAGCACCTCAACTACCTGATGCGTGTGACTGTACTTTTTAATTCACAAATTTTTATTTAATGTACCCTCCACATGATCTCCGAATCCTGAAATTACCTGTCTGCTCATATTTCCAAGTTAAGCTCTCCATGATTGGTTCTAGAATTAGTCCATTCTTCTCATCTCTATAGTCAAAAGAAACTCTTGGAAGAGTAAAGACTATAAGACAAAAAAGGGAGTACAAATGCCAGAAGACACTAAACAAATTCATGTCCCAACTGGTCGTTCTAAAGCAAATAAATTATGCCACATGGAGTTGCTTTTCATTGCCAGCCAGAGCCAGAGATAGCCCATGGTTTCTTCTGCAGTCTAGTCTGAAAAATACATGCATATAACTCTATTATTGAGTAACATACCCAGATTAGATTTCATTCACTCACATTCATTTATTTGTTTGATACGTTTGCTAAATCTCTAGCCTGGCTTGTGCAGGACAGTTCCTGCTCAAAGAGCACAAGTCAGCACCAACCACAATGCCTTGGAACAGGGGGGAAGATTTCAAATAAGAAGTTATCTCTATAGTTTTTATTAATTTACTTTTGAAGCTAGGGGGAAAAGTATGATTTCCTCAACTTACGAGCAATTGTATACCAATAGCTTATTTGAAAATTGGCTATTTGGAGCCCAGCACATATGTTTTTCCACAGAAACAATGGCACACATGTTCACTAGGCTCACCAGGTGGGATCACAGAAATAGCACCTGGGCAACATTGTTATGCTAGTATTGTTGCCTCCACTTTTGAGTCCTGGTAGCAGTGAAGAGGAAGGCAGTAAGTAACCCAAAAGGAGGAGGGCAAGAAAGAGGATGAAGTGGAGCCTGCAGTGTTGGAGGTAACATAGTCTGACCTTGACCCTGTGTAAGTCTCTTTATCTCTCTAAGCCTCAGTTTTCTTATCTGTGAAAGAGATATTACCTAATCCTCAAAAGCATGGAATATCAGGCAGAGTGTGTGGTTCCTCCTTTCCTGAGTTCGAGGGTAGCTCCAGGAAGCAGCTGGAAATAGGAAATTGACATTCTTAAAAGATTTCTGCAACTCCTTCATTTTTCAGTGTTTCTGGACTTCTCCATCTACATTAACCAAAATTAGCCCATTCCCTAAAATTATCTGTCACCAAAATTACCTACCTACCCTTTCCAGCTTTTCAAAACTCTGAGTAACTCAGGATTGTTGGTCTCAGCTGGGTGTCAGGAGGAAAGCAATCTGATTGAACCAACCCACACAAGTGCATGCAGCGCTTGACAGTCTCTGAACTCTCCTAGAGTTAGTTGCATTTTGGGGGGGAGGAAAAGCCTTCTGCTTATTATCCAAAAAGCATGTCCCAGTGATGTGATTTTAGCCAGCGTGCCAAAGTGTAGTCAAAACTTCAGGCACAGTGGGGGGAAGATATTTTTGGGCTGGGGAAGGTCAGCTCGTTCTGTGCATCTGTCCCTGGCCAGCTCCATGCTGCCTTGCCTTTTTCACAGTACCTTTCCTTTCTTTACTTCTGAACCTCCAAATCCTCTCATGCTTTTTGCCTACCCAGAATGGCTTTTTTTGGCAGCCACCCCAGGGATCCCTGAGGTGCGGAGATGACGGGAGGAAGGGGCATTTGCACATGCTGTTCATCTTTCTGAGTCATTTCTAGGTTGAGGTTGTTTCTACTAGCATTTTGGATACTCTTTATAAAGCTGTGATAATGGCTATGTGGTTGTTTAGATGTGAGTCTCGATAGAAATATTCATTGGCAGTGAACACTATAAATTATTGGAAATTCTGAAGATTCTCCAGTGGCCTTAGAAGTAAGTTTTGTAAGAGTGATTATCTTACAAATATTTTTACCAGATTGCAAACCTTTCGTGTTTGAATTGGTATGGGTCTTGGAGACTTATTTTGTCTTCTTCCTTAATTTTAAATACAAGAAAACCAAATCCTAGAAAGATAAACATGAACGGCCTCTATAGTTATTCTTGTTCTCATTTCGAGAACAGATGTGGGGTGACAGTGATGAAGTTGGTCCATATTGTCCATACGAACTTGAAAGCAGTTTGCTCCCCAGATGTTAAGCTTAAAACGAAAGGGTGAAGGAAATCAGAGGGCTAATTAAATGACAAGTTGTCTGAGGTTTGAGGCAAAGAATCGGGAAGGGAGACCCCCACATCTGTGTGTCCAGACTGTTAGTGAAAGGTCATGAGAATATCACTAAACTCCTTGCTCACAGTAGCTGTATTAGTCTGTTTTCATGCTGCTGATAAAGACATACCTGAGACTGGGTAATTTATAAAGAAAAAGAGGTTTAATGGACTCACTGTTCCACATGGTTGGGGAGGTCTCACAATCATGGCAGAAGGCAAAAGGCATGTCTTACTTAGCAGCACACAAGAGAGAATGAGAACCAAGCAAAAGGGGTTTCCCCTTGTGAAACCATCAGCTCTCGTGAGACTTACTACCATGAGAACAGTATGGGAGAAACTACCCCCATGATTCCGTTGCCCCCCCTCTGGGTCCCTCCCACAACACATGGGAATTATGGGAGCTACAATTCAAGATGAGATTTGGATGGGGACACAGCCAAACCATATCAGTAGCAGTGGCTGGAAGATGTTGAAGTGGCACTGAAGGAATCGTTCTGGGAGCTCACCCCATCTGTCACAGGGTTACTGCCTAACACCACACCATTTTGCTTCCTGACATTCCCTCTTCATTTGCTAATTTAAAAAACTGCAATTTGTTGAAAAGAGCCAAAAATACTTCACTTTCAACCTCACAGAGTGAATGGGGGTATCAAACAAAGTCATCTATGTGAAAATATTTAGAAACCAAGAGTACAGACAAGTGCAAGTTGTTCTCACCATGCTGACCATTTATACATGGCGTTACCACTCCTTCTTTTCTCCATCAGAATTGATTAAACTCTTTTCTTCAGGCTGGCATAATTCTCAGGATGTCAATCCACTAGTAGAGGTTTCTTTTCTTTCTTTCTTTTTTTTTTTTTTTTTTTAATGGCTGGGATTTAAATGCACGGCTAGGGGGAGTTTGCAGGTCAGAATCAAAGCTTAGTAGATTTCCAGTTATCACTGCTCCTTCACATTCCTCTGAAAAGTGCAGGACATTGGGCAAATGCTCTTGTGCCTGCTGGGGATATCTGACCCTGAAAATAGTGAAAAAACTAAATTAAGATTTTTTTTTTTATTGTGCCCCTAGCAAAAATAGTTACCAAACCAGTCAAGTGTTGGTGTGACTGGCACCTGCAGTGGTAATTGGGATTCTAGGAAAGTTCTTAGAACATTTGCCTTCTTTTTAAATAAATTGTTTTACTTATATTTCATGATTCCCGATCTTCCACAGGGAAAAAAATTTCATTTTTCTTGGTGAGTCCTTGAACCTCCACTTCTCTCTTACTTGGCATTTTGAATTTAGTCAAATATTAACCACTGCAAAGAAATTCAGGAGGAGCAAACTCATTTTCACTGCTGTCGCCTTCACTGTAGCAGTTCTTGACCTGTGCTGTCCAAATTTCATATTAGAAATGATGATTTCCACATTATTTGAAAAGTATACATATGTATGAATATACATGTATGACCCAGTCAATTATGAAAACTACCCAAGAATGTATCTTCATGGCTATAGCTGTTTTGGGAATATGCTCAGTTTTTAAATTTTGCTACTACTCCTATTGTATTAAATACACGCTAAATTTGACTTCCTTATGATTCATTTTTAAATTACCCAATTAATTTTATTTTCTAAAGTATGTGAGTTAAGAAATTTAAAAACAAATTACCGTTTGCCTAGTATTTTGCTTAAATCTATTTCAAGGCTTTATAGAAGGTAATTCACATGTCTACATTGACCTTGATGATGCATATTGCAAAAATCTATCCACTTAAGAATATTTTTAACAACTCACAGAACAAGAATCTTCTTGTGGATTTTCCAGTCCAACACTAGGTGGAATGGAGCAAGGGATAGTGTATATCATAGAGGAGGGATCAGCTGTCAGAAACAGAATCCAGGCAAAGACAAGGCAAGGGTGAAGAACATGCAGCAGCTGGGACCCAGACAGAAGGGAAGAGACTGGGGGATACGAGCGATGTGCATCAGAGAAGCAAAAATAGACTAATCACGTTAACGAGGGAAGTGGGTCAAGACCCCTGTGATCACATCACACCACTGGAGGTGTTTTTAACCCAGCTTCCACTATACTGCAACTTTAATGAATGCTATGGGGCTTCTCCCCAAACATGTACAATTTACTTGCAGTTTGCGGACATTCATGGTTTTTTGATGGTGATCTGCAAAACACTAAGTATTCATAAACCCCCAATATGAAAACTGTTGTTGTTTAATGCAAGATCTTTTTTACTTAGTTAATTGTGTTAGTCCATTCTAATAATGCTATAAAGAAATACTTGGAACTGGATAATTTATAAAGAAAAAAGATTTAATTGTCTGGTTATGCAAGATGTACAGGAAGCATGTGGCTTCTGAGGAGGCCTCAGGAAACTTTTGATCATGGTGGAAGGTGAAGAGGAAGTATGCACGTCTTACATGGCTGGAGTAGGAGGAAGAGCGAGAGTGGGGAGGGGCTACACACTTGTAAACAATCAGATCTGGTGAAAACTCACCCTTGCCATGACAACATCATGGAGGATGCTGTTAAATCAGGAGAAACGACCCCCATGATTCAGTCACCTCCCACCAGGCCCCACCTCCAACATTGGGGATTACAGTTCGAAATGACAGTTTGGTGGAGACACAGATCCAAACGATATCAGTAATCTACATCTTACTGCATGGCAAATGTTGAAGCCTGATTAGCCTATACTGGATAGATCCATTCCTTAAGATAAATCAAGCATATTCCAAGGCTTCTGGGTCCCCTAGAGATTTCTATAACCTCTTGCTAATCCTTTCACTTATCTGAAAAACCCAAAACAAAACAAAAACAAAATAAAACAAAACTTAACAACCCAGACAGGGAAAAACACTGAGTTTCCTTAGTCTGCTCAGTTCCTAACCCTTCGTTTTTTTTTTTTGAGGCCGATTCTCGCTCTGTTACCCTGGCTGGTGTGCAGTGGCATGATCTTGGCTCACTGCAACCTCCGCCTCCAGGGTCAAGTGATTCTCCCACCTCAGCCTCTCGAGGTGCTGGGATTACAGGCACACACCACCATGCCTGGCTAATTTTTGTATTTTTAGTAGAGACAGGCAAACCCTTCTTTTTGAGCCTCCATTAGCAATGTGAAAAGTGAGTGTTAGGAACATGAGTGGAATTTTGAAGATATTTTCTATTTTGTGTTATTCAGCCTGATGTGGTGCCGTTGCAGAGACCTTCATATACAGTCTGGGCATTCACATGTTTCTCTACCTCCAGACCTCAAAGACCTCAAAGTAGGCCTTTAATAACCTACATAAGCTGTGTTTTGTGATTATTCAGCCCTGGACTGCAGGAGGCCTCTCAATATGAAGGTGACAGGGCCAATATTTTGGATCTACACTTTAGTCGGATACTAGTTTTCCAATAGTCTATATTCACTTAAATGGAGCAGGAAAATGAGTTATTTATAAAAAGCAATTTAGATCAAGCATGCTCTTTCACCTGAGATACTTCAACATAATTGAGTGAGTTGCTTGATTTTATTCAAATATTTTTACCATCTCACATACGGGCTTTTTAAAAATAGCTCATTGTATGCAATGCAGTTAAGACAATAACTATGTTATTTTTTCCCTTCTGAAGTTGGAGAATGTTCATTTTGAATTCATTTCTTTAAAATTGTGACATTTTAATTGAAAATAAACTAGTATTTGTGTTTATGCAACACAGTATTTTATTAATTGCATATGGAAGTAACGTCTTTTAAAGAATTTTCAAAGATACAATCTCATTTGAACCTGAAAGGCTTTGTGAAGTAGGCAGCAGAAACAAATAATAGACTGCAAATAATTAAGCAAGTGAGTATGGGTACAACATCGTTTATGTGGCATTCCTCTCAAAAATGCATGATGGGGATCTAAGCAGAGTTTGTTTCTTCAAAATGCCTAATCTCTACTCTTAAAACATGCCACAATTCTGAAAAAGATGAAGACTCATGAAGTACTTTAAAGATGATTAAAGAACATCATTGCACAACTGGCAAAATTTGAATATGGACTGTGGTGCAAAAGGGATACGCTTTCAGGAGAAACTGTGCTTCAAGCACCTATACAACCATTCTGGTTTTCACTTTCAGTACAGTATACAAATACATTACAAGATATTCAACACTTTATCATAAAATAGGTTTTGTGGTCTCCAACCTTTTTGGCAGCAGGGACTGGTTTTACGGAAGGCAATTTTATGGAAGACAATTTTTCCACAGACCCGGGGAAGGGGAGGATGGTTTGGCAATAATTCAAGCTCATTACATTTGTTGTGCAGTTTATTTCTATTATTATTACATTGTAATAGATAATGAAATAATTATATGACTAACCATAATGTGGAATCAGTGGGAGCCCTGAGCTTGTTTTCCTGCAACTAGATGTTCCTATCTGGGGGTGACTGGCGACAGTGGCAGATCATCAGGTGTTAGATTCTCATAAGGAGCACACAACCTAGATCCCTCACATGTGCAGTTCACAATAGGGTCCACGCACCTATGAGAATCTAATGCAGCCGCTGATCTGACAGGAGGCGGAGCTCAGGCATAATACAAGAGTTGAGGAGTGGCTGTAAATACAGATGAAGCTTCCCTTGCTCACCTACCACTCGCCACCTGCTGTATGGCCCAGCTCCTAGTCCCAGGCATGGACCAATGCCAGTCCATGGCCTGAGGGCTCAGGAATCCTGTGTTAGATGATTTGTCCTAAAGTAGGCTAATGTAAGTGTTCTGAGCACATTTAAGGTATGCTAGGCTAAGCTGTGTTGTTTGGTAGCTTAGGTGTATTAAATTCAGTTTTGACTTACGGTATTTTAAATTAATGATGGGTTCATTGGGACTTAGCTCCATTGTTAAGTCATGGAGCATCTGTATGAGGTAATAGTATAGTATCAATGCTAAACTTCCTAAATTTATAATTGTACTGTAGATTGATGATGACATGTTTTTGTGTTGAAAAAATAGATACTAGAATTTAAAGTCTGAAATGAACTCTTAAGTGGTTCAGAACCAACCAATAATTTTTGTGTATGTGTACATCGAGTGAGAGAAAGCAAATACATGAAAAGTCAACAATTGATAGTGAAATATCATTTTTCAACTCTGTAAATCTGAAATTACTTCAGAATAATACCAGTTGAAATATTTCAACTACTATTTGAAATTAAAAAGTTTTTTAAAAGGCCAGGCACGGTGGCTCACACTTGTAATCCCAGCACTTTGGGAGGCTGAAGCAGGCGGATCACCTGAGGTCAGGAGTTCAAGACCAGCCTGGCCAACACAGTGAAACCCTGTCTCTACTAAAAATACAACAAAATTAGCCGGGCATAGTGGTGCATGCCTATTAATCCCAGCTACTCAGGAGGTTGAAGCAGGAGAATTGCTTGAACCCAGAGAATTGCTTGAACCCAGGAGGCGGGGGTTGCAGTGAGCTGAGATCACATCAATGCGCTTCAGCCTGGGCAATAAGAATGAAAACTCCGTCTCAAAAAAAAAAAGTTTTAAAAAAGACAAACCATCATCTCTCTTAGGGACCTCTAGATTTTATGTGATACTCTACAGTGTTCACCTAAGAGGGCATATTGGTTTTCTTAATTATCTCCCTCAAAAAGCATGGTCACCCCAGGATCCAACCCTGTGCCTACCTCATCCCATAACCCATGTTCTTGTTATTATTATTCTACTGTTAAATAAGTTGTTCATTGTGTTCCTTACTTAAAACTTCATGTGCCAAGTTTCAGTCTATTTGGAACTAGGAAAAGGTTTTTCTTCTGCTGAGTTGTGGTAATTTTACCAGGCAATCCTCTGTGCAAAAGTCCTTCTTTGGAATCACAGTTCCAAGTTCTGCTCTAGAAATAGATCCACTGAGTTCAGGTCCTGCTCTATTTCTTAGAAATCATGTAAATTATTTATTCCATTAAACTCTCCTTCCCACATCTGCATTAAGTGAGAAAATGCATGTTGAACATTTAATGGATGCAAATACTCAAAAAACAGAACCTAACACAATTACATTGGATGAACAATTATTTACTTAGTTTAGGCTTTATATCATTGCTAATCTCACTTATCCATGCCTTTTGGGGAACAGACATTTCTTTTTCCTTTTCTAAATAATCACAGTATTTGTCAGGACTGGCTAGGATAAGTCCCAAATCCCCTCAAATTTCTGTGGTTTAGCAGAATCAACAAAAAGTCCTGAGCAGGTTGGCAGGGGCATTGGCAGGGAAACTCCATCAGAAGTCCAAGTGGATGTGGGCTCCACTCCCTCATCCTTGAGAGTACATGTTGTCCTCAGTTGAAGTGTAAGGGGAGCAGAGAACCCAAGTTCACAAATGGGCTTTTCACTGCCTGCACTAGGAAGTAACACCTGTCACATTCCTTCCCATTTCATTGGCTTATACGAGTCACACAGCGTCACTGAGCAGCCCAGAGCTGAGAGCAGCGTCCTTCGCGTGCCCAGGAGGAAAGCTGGTGAGATAGCCTAGGCAACGTCTTCCTCAAATCCCTTGCATGACATCTATCTTCTCAATCCTGCTTTTCTGTATTATTTTTGTCTTATTGTGTGTGTGTGTTTTATTGCAAACTACTTCAAGTCTTTTTCATGAAAACAGTCTGTGGGAAACAACCTCCTGAGATTTTTACTGGGAAGTTGGCTTTCTTTACCATTTGCCATTTCTACTTCATATTATTATATTATTTGAGGATACTTTCTTTGACACGTGGAGTCTGCTGTGTTTTATTAGACACAACACATCTATTGTGTTTTATTAGATGCAAATGACTTACGCCTTGAGAATTTAACCATCTTCCAGACCTGTTCCACCAAAAACTCATCCTCAGATTTCCTAGAGTCTATAGTAATGGTTTACATTCTTTGTAAAAGTGAACACTTTCTGAGCGGAGAAACTTAATGGAAAAAGATTAATCTCCATGGAGCAATGGTGATAACGCACTGTGTCATAAAACCCGTAGACTCAACGTTCATGTAATCAGCAAAATCCAATCTATTTTACTTGTGGATAGGCACCATGAAAAACAAACAAGCTTATAAAACCCCCAAAGAGCATTGATTGTAAAACATGCACTTGAACAACACCAACACCAACTAGGAAATCCCCGCAAGTTTTTGGTTTTGAAAATACAAATAATGTGGTTCAGTTTGAAAAGAGATTCCAAACATCAAATGCTTCATCTATTTTCTTCTTTTTTTGTTTTAAGGATGGATCTGTAAACATGTTCGCGCTCAGCCTGTCTTATTATTTTTGCTTCCATGTGGTCAGAAACACAAGAGGAGTCTTATTTCTCAGGATATTTTGAAATTTAAGTTTCAAATCCTACTGTGAAACAGGCATGGTAGAAACAGACAAAAACAAAGAACTTATTGTCATAATTTTTTTTTTGGAAAAAATGGAAGAATGATTGAATCGTGTACTTGATTTAAATTTGGGTACTTAGGAGGTAAGAGCTATTCTAAGGCATTAGGCAGTGGGCAGCTGGCCATGGTCCCCTCACCTCCTGCGTCTGGACTGCTGCTCCTTCCACAGAGAGGGTGCATAGGCAGACAGGGCGGAGTCCTTTTGAGCCTGTCACAAGCAGCGTGAGGTTCTGTGCAAACACTCAGAAGCCCCTGGCTACTCCTCCCTTACGCCCACACCTACAGCCTATTTACAGATCGTGTGGATTTTGCCTCCAAAGCCCTGCTTGAATTGCTCCTGTTCTTTCCATGGTCACCAGCCAAGTTCAAACCACCATCTTGACTTGCCCAAAAATGCTCATACAGCATCCCTGTTGACCAATTCAGTGACCCACTCTGGACCCTGCATCGGTGTGGCTTCCACTCTGCAGTCTGAAAGATCATGTAGAGACGCTGCTCTCAAGGTACCCCTGCCATGCTTATCCCCTGGGATGTACTTCAATTGTTACCTCTTGCCCAGAGGATGAAGTCTCACATCCTCTACAGGGGCTTGCCAGGCCGTCCTCCTCTTCCATTGCCTGCCTCTTCCGCCACCTCAGTGACCAATTTTGCTGTGATTTTCTCCATCTCAGCAGGGCTTCCCCTTCTCACATAGTGAAGGGCCCTTCCATCTGGGTCCTTCAACGTGTGTGCTGGGGGAGAACAGAAGGGGAAGAGAAGGATGGGAGCAAGAAAACTGAGTGAAGATTCTCAGCTAGAGGACACACACAGTAAAACGAGCACATGAACACTTCTACTCTTCCTCAGTTGACACAGATTGCCACAGAACTTATCTGCTCATTGAATGGGCTTGACTGGGCAAATCCTTTAGAAAATGTTTATAATTTGGACTGTTTCTGTCTGGAACAGAGCATCTCTGCAGAAAGAGACCTTAATGACAGAAGGGAAAAATGATGACTGGGTTCCTGTGTATAATGCACTGCTGTAAATTCATGACCTGGTTTCATAAATCCTCCTCTTTATATAGGCACAACTGTGCATTTTTGTTTTCAGGTTGAGCCCTCAGTATCCTTTTCATTGTTTTTAAGGCATACTAGTTCACACTAGTATATACAAACTCTCAACTGTGAAGTTTTCACTCACTAACAAATTTATTAAGATCTGGTCTCCTTAAAAAGTGACCATCATCAAAACGAAGGCAAGAATTTTTATTTGGAAATTGTGCAAATGGGAAAATTAATTGGTTAGAAGCAAGGAATACGGAATTGGTCTTCAATTTGCATTTGCATGACAAGCACATCGTTTCTGGTATAGATTTTATGTTTATTTGGGGTGACTTTACAGGGAGCTAAAGGAGATTATTGGGAGACACTTCACAGACATTGCTACATTTAGCAAAGTGGCTGGACATTCCCCATCCTGTGTATCACTGCCCTGATATCACTGTGACCTGTTTTATTATTGATGGCTGCGGCAGCCCATCTGGAGCAGCCGCTGTGAGGATGCCTTGGGCCATGCACTCCATGAAACTGGTGGGGGCCAGGAACAGGCAGAAGCCCTGCACCCTACTGAGTTGATGGGGCAGGAGCCTCACACTCCCGGGAACAGCTCCATCCACCCAGCCATGGCTCCAGGCCCTGGCATCCTTGCACTTTCAGGGGCCTGGGAAGACTCCTGCCCTGGCAATCTTGGAAGTACCTGTTCCCATTCCCTGGCCTCTCCTCATTCCTGGTGCCCACTCCAGTGTGGAGCAAAGTTGTGGTCAAGCCTGGGCACTGTCGTGACCTGGCTGGGTGTGCAAGTGCTCAGGGCAGTGGTGACACACTAGCTGCCTGCTGCCTCAGACCCCTCTGAAACTTTGGGCACCAATGAACTCAGGGAGGGAGCCCAGAGGACTGAGGATGGCTCTGCATGGGCCTGTGGGCACTCTTAACATGGACTGCCTGGGCACTGCAGACAGCATGTTGATGGTGGCAGGAGGTAGACAGGTTCCTAGATGGGAAGGGGTGGGTCCCCAGTGAATTCCCACCTTCCAGCCAGGGATGGACTGTAGCCTGAGGGCCAGGCTGCCAGTTTCAGGTGAAGTTCATGACCCAGAGCGAGAACTTATGGTGCTTTTCCCAGGCCCAACCATGGTCACCCATGAACCAATCAGCACGCAGTTCCTCACTCCTGAGCCCATAAAAATCCTATACTCAGCCAGACTCAGACACTCTCTGGGATGACCTGCCTGTGCATAGGAGCTACCCATTTTGGCCTTCTCTACTCTCTTCTGGACAAACTGCCTGTGGATAGAAGCTACACACTTCAGGCCTCCTCTCTGCTGAGAGGTGTTCTGTCTCTCAATAAGGCTTTTCTCTGCCTTGCTCACCCTCTAGTAGTCCATGTAAACTCATTCTTCCTGGACATGAGACAAGAACTCGGGACCCACCAAATGGCTGGAGCTAAAGGAGGTATAATGCTTTCCTGGCCAGCTTGCTGAGCTATGGGTGGTGACACACTCCCAGACTGTGGGAATGAAGAGCTGTGGCCCTTCTAGGAGCGCAGACCTTGAGGCTCCCTGAGCCAGGACTGTGACACACTGTAACACCCCCTTTGGGGATCTGTAGTTCCTGGTATCTCTGAGCTTTTGCATGCCACTGTGTTCCCATTGTCCAGATGCTGATGCCCACAGCAGAAGCCATGTGTGGTACATCTGGTTCAGCCACAGCCTCACACTGAGCCAGCGCCTGTGCCAGTGCCTGGAGCTGCCTGCCATACCACAGCAGCTGACATACCTGGTTGTGTGCAGTGGCCAGATCCTGTGCTTGCTCACTCATACACCTCTTGCTGCTCCATGCCCGGCTTGCCCATGGCAGGTGTGGGACCCAAGTCAGCAGCATTAGTTGAGCATAGCCGGCCTGGCTGAGTGGGTGGAATGAGCCCAGTGGGTGCAAGGAGAACTCAAACAGAGGTGCCGCTGGCCACAGAAGTTTCCAGTTGCTGAAGTGACACCTGAAGGATCCTGTGGCATTACTTACTTGTGCAGCATTGTTCTTTCCTCTTTAGGAGTGTGCTTGTCTCATATCCCTGTGTGTGCTGTCAGCAATTCCAGGGAGGGGTGGCACCTCACACCTGCCTATCTTAGCATCTACAACTGTATTTTATATCTGATCGAATCTCAGTAAGTATTTTATGGATAAAATTGTGGTGACTTTTCAATGTGTCCACTCAGCAATAGCACTTGGTTAGTATTCCATGTGCTGGCTGGCTGTGTCAGAGTTGAAGAGAATCCCAAAAGGGGAATTTAAATCATGGTTTATTGCTTGATTATCTCATTTTTGGCATGTGATTTTAGGTTTGAGGCCTTATTACAGAAGTCATGAGGATTTGTTTCAAATAACCGTAACCACTGACAGCCAGAGGGATCTTAGATAATTAGTCGAATATACGGATTTGGAAATGGAGTACCTGAGGCGGAGAGCATTAGTTTCCGGTCCCAAAGCTTTCTGGTGTCCAGGATGAGATGGAGAACCCGAATCTTGATAGTTTTCTTTTTGGTGCCTTTTACATGATACGGGAATCCTTTCATTTTAGTCCCAGCTGCCATTACAGCTTTCCATTGGAGACAGCTACAAATATAAGTTCAGCTTTGATTATATTTTAAAAGTATACTAATTGAAACCCAGGCCACATGGCAAAGTCTGCAGAGTGGTAGGGACTATTATTATCAGTCTGCAAATTCAAGGAACAGGATCCCATTCATTCTAATACTCCAAGAAACACAGTCATTGGAGCCCATCTGCCTCTAAACTGTAGGGAATAAGACAAAAATATGTTTTGAGGAAATGTTCCAGCTTTAAAAATTAATTTTATTATTTATAATTAGTTTTATTATTTAAAAATTATGTGAGATTTTTAGTCTATTTGGCAATTAAGCTCTGAGACGTCTCTCTTTTACTTATTTGTAAACCAAAATGGTTCAATACGTCTTTCTTACCTGCAGCTTCTGACCTCAGCCTTGACATTCTCCGCAAGAATATTCTCTGTATGAGAGTTGTAGACCAGGACACCTGCCCTGTAAAATGTGCCTTTCTTTGGTTCTGAAATTATGTCGGTTCAGTTCTTTTCAGTGTGAAAATGATCGGCAAGTATAAAGCAAATTTAGAACTGAGAATTGTTCCCTCCTCAATTCTTTCATTGGGTTTTATGGAGACATGTGAAAATGACATGAAATAGTCGTTGAATATGTTGATGTTATAATATGTGGCAAGCTTAACTTTTAAAATAAGAAATCCTCAGCACATGCTTTCTACAAACTCTGTTTAACCTTAGGCTGATCTTATTTTCCATGCTTCCTGTCTGTTTTTGCTTCTCTAGTTAGAGCTCTAAGTTTTAGTCTCCCTGCAGGTAATCCACTTGAGTTCTTTCTGGAAGAATCACAGATGGGGTATAAATATTGCTTTATGTTTCTTCTTTCCTGGGTTGAGTGGTTTTTTTCATATGCTCACCTCTTTGGGGATATTCAAGGGCTGGGCTAAATTTTCACTATTATTCAAAAATAAGGATTTTTTTTAATTGATAAAAGCCTAACTAGCCCTCAACACAATGAATTTTGCTAATTAAAAAGGCTGTGATTCTTAGTCAGGGATAACACCTGTCGAATACCAAAGAAACATTTTAGTGTTAATTCAGGTGGTGGCATATCAGTTGATTGATTGCAGAAATACTCTGTGAGGCATAAACAAGAAGGCAAAAATTAGTTGTTACTTATTGGGTTTGTGTTAATAATTACTCTAGTTTCCGTCAGCTTCAAATGAGAATCATATTCAAAGTGTCCAGGAAAGAGCCTCAGTGGCTTTGGGGCATGATCTTTTAAGAGGATGTAAAAGGATGTTTCTTTTCAACATCTATTATTTTTACTCATATTTAAAATTGTGCATATTACTTGCTTAAAGCACTGGCCTTTATCTTTTCCAAGAGATAATATTCATAGGAAAAGTAAACGGGTGGTACAAATGACCTGATAACATTTTTAAGTCTGACATCTTTATGAGCATTTCATCTAGATGTTTATGTATTTATTTTATTTATTTATTTATAGCTCTCCTTATTTCACAAAAGACTTGCTTAAGAATTATTTCATTATGTAATAAAAAAGGATGACATATGACCTATGTTTGAAGCTCTAAAGTTTTTAAGGAAGAAAAATCTATACCTGCTGTCATGTTGGGTAAAACCTATCCAGTACTTATGAAAATAAGTAATTATTAGGCATAGCCATTGTGACGGTTTGGAACACATCTTTGGCTTTTTTGCACACCACTTTCAAAATATGGAGTCCAATTCCCCTCTCCTAATGGGAACTGAACTTAGGGACTTGCTTCTAATGAATGGAAAATGGTGGAAGTGATAGTGGGCCACCTCTGGGCTAGGTTAGCAAAGGTGACACAGCTCTGCCGGTCTCCTGCTCTCATGGGGAAACATGCCTCAGGAGCCCTGAGATAGCATAATAGAGGGCCTGCCACCCTGGAAACACAGTGCTGGAGAGAGATTCCAGGGAGAGACATAGAGACGCAGAGAGAGGTGCCTGAGGATCTCAGCTGTCCAGCCCCTGCTATTTGAGTCATTCCAGCCCTGGCACCAGAGAGATGAGAGGAGAAACCTGGCAATGTCCCCAGCCTGAGCTGTCACCAGACTCCATCCTCCTGAGTGCCCCTGAGCCAGCATCACCACTGAATACTCTGGAGGACCTACAGAGACTGAGAGATGGTAAATGATGGTTGTTGTTTTAAGCCACCAAGTTTTGAATGATTTGTTAAGCAACTTAGACACCTAGAAAAACTATCACTACTGAGTTGGATAATTGCAGAGGGTTTTAAAGGCCAAAGTCATGAATGCTCCTACCCTGGCAAGGTCAAATCATCAGGACATTGTCTTTTAAACTCAACAGATCTTCAATGCCCTTTTGCTGGGGCTAGAGAATAATCTGATACGTATCTGATAGAGCCTCTTCAAAGCCTCTGTCAACAACTGTTGGCTGGGTCTGGGTCAACTCTGACCTGGTTTAATTTCAGTCAACTACAGCTACTCACCTTCTGTTTTAGGCCCTGGCCTGTACTGATCTTTTGATCAGTGACTCTGTGTGTGTATCTGTGTGTGTGTGTGTGTGTGTGTGTGTGTGTGTGTATTGTGTGTATTTTTCATTTTATCTGAAGGGGCTAAATAATAGTGCTGTGGTTGCTTTATATACCAAAAGAATTCCTAGGAAGAGAATATTGGTTGTCAGTTGAGCTTTAAAACAGATGTGTGAGAACACAGGAAAGGAATGCATGAAACCAAAAGACAAAAAACAAAACACAAAACAAAACAGAACAAAAAAACCTTGCCATTTTTTTCCCACTAACACGAATTTTAAACTAAATTAAAAATGATATTTGAGAGTCTAAAGGCCTAACTGAAGCTTTAGATTAGACTGGTTGGAATTGTCCCAATTACTCTGTGCTGTAAACTAAGATTATAATAATTTTTTAAAACCTAATCTACTTGACATTTGTCACCAAACCTTATTCTCCAGTGGCAGGCTAGTCTGTGTTATACTGCTTAATTCACTCTAAATTAACAACAAAATAATATCCCCTGCAAATAAAATTATTTATAATATGAGTAGAGACTGTTCTACTTCCTGAGTTGTGTAGAATTTCACTGCACAGTTTTGTTGCCTCCTGGGGAAAGATCCACAGAGCATCAAGGCAGAAATCCTTCCTGGTCACAACCTTCCCCTATCATCACGGAATGCATGTGTTCAGGAATTAAGGAGAAAGAGCATCCGATCCCACCGCTGTCCTGGGTTGGTTCCCATGAGCAAGCAAATGTGCAGTATTAATGACTATTAAAAAATACATACATATTTATACATAAAAACACATGAATATATTGATTAAGAAAATACTATGTTCCCAAACTGCAAAACAAAAATATTAATATCTATTTTATTTTTATTATTTATTTTAAAATGTATTTTAGGAACAGGGCCTCCCTCTGTCACCAGGATGGCATACAATGGCGTGATCTTATCTCACTGCAGTCTTGAACTCTTGGGCTCAAGAGATTCTCCCACCTCAGCCTCCAAAAGTTCTGGGATGATAGGTGTGAACCAACATGCCCAGCCTCAATTTTAGATAAAAAGGCTAATGAATTTATTATAAACCATGTATTTCATCAACACATTGGCAGGTGCTGCAAAGAGCTGTAAGGACGCACTGAATATTTGCCATTGTGGATGAGGCTGCTGGAGTATTGGGGATCCATTCATCATGCCAAAGTGTAGCTCAGTGAGTCCCCTTCATGGAAAATGTGTGCTTTCCAAATGTGGCTGCCAGGTGGTTGTGAAATTCCATCCAGAAGCACCTTGTTCTTCCATTGCCATCATTCTGGGAAAAGCAGAATCCACATTCCCCGTATTATTAACTTTAAAGCAGAAATGTTATGCCTTTGCCTATAATTGAAATTGTAGTAATTTAAAAATCAAATATTGCTAAATTTTGATGTTAGAGGGATAGACGATCAATAATTGGGTTGAAAGAATACTGTCTCTCATTAAGCAAAATGAAAATGTTTTCAGAGATTTGTGAAATGTTTTGCTATGAAGACTTTTCACTGCAAAACACCCGCTTTGTTTAAAGCAATAAGGCAACGTGCTAGGTGAATGTAAAGAGGCTTTCAACCCAGAACCTCACAATAAAAATGGTAAGAAATGCACACAAACCATGGAAATCAAGTGCTGTAAGAGTGTGTTTTATAAAAGTGGCTCAAGGAAATGCTTTGGACATTTCTATTCATTATAGCCAAAGTTCTTGGATCTGTAAGCTGAGTACACACCTAGGCATTTGCATTTCATTATTTCTTTGAACTCTTTCAAAAGCCCTGAGGTCTTTATGATTATCTCCATTTCACAAATGATGATACTGAGAAACAGGGAAGGCAAGTGATTTGCTGGCTGTCATAGAGCCACGCTGGAGAGCCAAGATTCAAAACCCAGGCAACTGCATTCCAAAACTGTATAGTGGTTGCACATTGGATGGATGAAGTCAAGTAATTCCATCTACTGGACGCAGTGGTGGTGAGGATGAGGAAAGGGTGATTGCCACAAAAATGAAACACAAGCAGGGAGGCTTTCCTCCAGGTAGTTTTCAGCTTTTCTTTTATAGAGAGAGTAGGGAAAAATTCATCCTGCGTCTTCCTTGGAAATACAGACTCTGTATATGAAGACATCTTTTATAATCTCAATTTAGCAACAGCCTTGAGCTGTTCTTAACTTGGGAAATGCTGTGTGGCTGACTCAAACTGACAGTGATGAACATATTTTGACTGACATCTTACCAAAATTTGGGTTTATTTATTTCTTTAATATTTTTCTTTAGGCAAAATATATTTGTCATGCCCTTTCTATTTATAATCTGGAAATGTTTCCTGGTTAGAGTCAGACTCTTTGTGACAGGCCACCAAGAAGCACAAGACAGATGGTTTAGATGCCCCTTTAGCACAGTTTAAAGAGCACAGTCTCTTTGTAATGGGATGTAAGTCTGATTTGGGGTCATGCTCCCTGTGTACACTTTGTGTTTTTTTGATTATGTCGGTTTGAGCAGAAGTTGCCTGTGTTCAAAAAGCAGGGTTCCTGCTGTGCACCCCTCAGTCCTGAACGTGGCTCCTGATACATAGGATGTGACCAAGTTGTCACATTAGATTCTTTTTCCACTCATGGAGCTGCTCAAGGTCTGAGATGAAAGCTACAACCCAGCCCCAACCCAGAGGTCTGGGTTTCTGGTGCTGTAGTTGTTCTTTCTAATAACTCCCCTCACGGCCTGTCTTATTCAGAATCTTGCAAATGAGCCATGCCTTGTGATATATTTCTTCTATCAAGAAGATTCAAATACACTGCACGTTTAAAGATGAATCATGAATATACACAATGAAAAAAAATTTTTTACAGGGTCTCTGTCACCCAGGCTGGAGTGTGATGGTGCGATCATAGCTCATTACAGCCTCGATTTCCTGGGCTCAAACAATCCTCCCACCTCAGCCTCTTGAGTAGCTGGGACTGTAGGTGTATGCTACCATGCCAGGCTAATTTTTTTTTTTTTTTTTTTTTTTTGTATTTTTTGTAGAGACAGGGTTTCTGCCATGTTGTCCAGGCTGGCCTCAAACTCCTGGGCTTAAGTAATCCACCCACCTTGGCTTCCCAAAGTGCTAGGATTGCAGGTGTGAGCTAAAAGTATTTTCTTATTTCAAAGCAGAGTTGCTACTTAGCAACAAGCATGCGCTTGTGCTTCTTGGTGTGAGCATGTCCAAGCAGGAGGCAGATGTTGGTGGAGATTAGGTTAAGGAAAGAAAAGCATCATCATTTTTGAGAAGGAAAATCTCTGAAGAAGAAATTCTTTAGTGGGTTCTTAGGAAAAGTTTAGTCATCCTGATACCTCATGTGAGAAATGTCAAATGCATCTCAATTACCTGGATAAATTAGCCAGAAGTATTTTGCAGATCTGAAATAATTACCTCACTTTATCTCGTTTACAGGTAAATACTGACAATCACAGACCTAGAGTACTGCTTTTTCTTAAGAATGCCTTTTCCAACTCCTGGTACCAGTAGATGTCTTCCACCTTAGGACAGCCTTGAAAATTACGGCTCGGTAATTATCATCTTTGGGGATGATGTAAGGCCATATTTTATGGAAGATTATATGAAGATTCACAGACTACTGAAAAGACATGTATTATTTCCTTCAGGGGCATTTCATGGAGTTCAAGAGGAGAAGGATAAAGGATAGCCATCCTCAATGTATGTATTTGGGAAGGTAGTTTTGTGGGCACATTGCTTTATACCCATAGGCACTATACTTATTTCTCTGTTGTTGAAAACAACAGAACCACAGCATTGACTTCACAGGTTTTGGTGGTATTTCAGTATCTTGGTATATCATGAACCAGATAGGAACCTGTTCAGTTTGAAGGGTGAGGTTGCTGGGATTTTGTGTGTGGGAGAAGGGGAGGCTTCATTCTATGACTTTTGAGATAGAGATGGAAAAGAAAAAAAGTCAGGGAGAGAAGAGTGAAGCCACGGGGGCTCATGTGTAAGGGTCTCCAGAACTGAAGCCTGTGGTGAGAGATGGAGAAGAGAAAGGGATAGTCAGGTGTCAGAGCACTTAATTTCCTCATCAGCAGCTTAAAATTTGGTTTCACACACTGGCTTTAGTGTGTGGCACCATTCAGAGTTGAGATGGGGAGTTTCAACTTGACCTCTGCTAAACCTCTGAGGATGTGAGTGCTGTAGGGAAGAGAGCAAGTGAAATAAATTCCATACAACAAAGCAAACAGAGTAAATATCACACACACACACACACACACACACACACACACATTTCTCACTCACAAAATTATGGGGAAAAAAGAATCTTTCTACCGCAGTTACAAGGTCTCAAATTTGTAATCTGTAAATTCCTTTTTTTCAAAAAAGAACTAGCTTTTCTTCTGAGACGTTATTAGATGCCAGGCCAGTGCTATACATTTTCCTTTGTGTTCACATAAGTAACTCGTTGCATTTATGAAAGCCATGAATTAATCCTATTCTTGTAGGCCCAAGTGACCAGGTGTTCATATGGGAGAGGATCTCCTGCAGAGTCCAGAGGAGAAGGTGGTTATGTCTCTCTAGGCTCATTGGACAAAATCAGTTAGATTGTGTTCCAAAAGCTGTGTGGCTGCAGACACTGTGAACAGCAGGAAAGCCTTTTCACAGTTCAAGGAGCCTTGCTGCCTGAGATGAGAGCTGCCAGGGATGGCAAAGTATCAAGTACTTTTTTCTATGACTACTTAGTATTGGAAAAAAATTTGGCCACCAATCCATCTCACCCTAATGTTTCAATAAATAGCCTGTGTTTTAATATTTGCATGGGAGGGATGTGCTTTAAAAAGTTACAGTCTGTCAGATTCTGCACTCTCTTTTGTATCCAAATGCACGAAAGGAAGGTTGAAATTTTAATGGAGAATGTTTTCAGTTAAAATCCATTCTCAATGATAAAATTAGGTAACCTTATTCTTTTCATAGACTATTTTCTCTCCCACGATCACACAGGAATTTTCAAATATATTGTCTTGAATGTCAAGTTTAACTCTTTGGTGCTGTGCTAAAGACAAGACTAGCAATTAGAAAAGTATTCAGATAACCACCTACAAGAAGACAAAAGGCTTAGCCTTGAATTGAAGAGATTAAAGGACTACGCACATTTCATCTGAAAAGAATGGTTATTTAATGATGATTTTTATATACCATGCATGGTTGCTGCACAGAAATTGGCCAGTAAGTATTTCCCATCTTTATTTGAAAAGATAATAGGAAGAAATAGAATTAGGCAGCAGCACACACGATTCAATTCAGGCTTAAGGAAGGACCTTGACAGGGGATCAGTACAGATACGGGAGAGAGAGAGAGTGTCTTCTCTAGTGGTTACACAGAAGTGGGTGAGGCTATTGTCCACTTGTCTGTTTTAGATACTGTCTTGCCTGATGGCAATGAGATCAAATTCAAACATTTATTCAGATTTCTGATATTTTATCTTATGCACTTTGGCTTGTAAAGCTATTAAACATAATACTGAAAAGCAATGGAGCATAGGGAGTAAATTGTCATCCAGAACCGTAAAAAAAATCCTTGAATCTATGGCTGGTCTGAAACATTCTCTTCATTTTATATGAGTCAGAGTAACCTCTGAGATAAAAGATATGTGTCATTTTTATATTTTTATTTGAAATGAGTTTTTTAAAACAATCTCTTAAAAATTGGGAGAAAAGATTAATTGATCAGTGTGATTGACTCCTTACAGCAAATAATATAAACTTACATATGGTGATATTTATATAATAAATTTCAAAGTAGAATTTTTGGATAATAGCTTTTCTAACTGTAGCGGAATGCTTGGAATAAAACTTAAAGGTGACAAGAAACTAGATGAGACATTTATCCTTTTGTAAATAACTTTTTTTAAAGAACAGTTTTAAATTTGCATAAAAATTGTGAGAACAGTACAGAGAGTGCATATAGGCTCCACCCACAGTTTATCCGATGATCAATATGTACACTTGTTTGGTATATTATAATGAACCAGTATTGATAAAGTATTATTGTCTAAAGGCCACACTTTATTAAATTTTCACAAGTTTTTGTCTAACATCTTTTTTGTCTGTTGTAAGATCCCATCAGTACAGTACATTTGGTCTCCTGCCTCCTTAGGAGTTCTTGGCTGTGAGTTTCTCAGATGACTTTCCTTGTTTTTGATAACCTTAAAAGTCTGAGGAGTACTAGTCAGGTATCTTGTAGAATGTCCCTCACATCGGGGTGCCTGCTGTTTTTTGTCATGATTAGCCTGCGGTTATGATTTCTTGGGAGGAAGACCATTGAGGTAACGTGCCATTTCCATCATTTTGTTGAGAAAACATACAATCAACATGACTTACCGCTGGTGATGACAAACCCGATTGCCTGGCTGAGGCTGTTGTCAGTTATCCCCACTGCAAAGTTACTCTTTTGCCCTCCCTTTTCCATACTGGAAGGAAGTTACAGTGCCCAGCCTACACTTCAGGAGTGAGGAGTTAGAATCCATCTCACAGAGGGCAGAGCATCTGTGTAAATTTTCTGTAATTCTTCTGCATAGGAGACATCTCTTCTTTCTCATTCATTGATTGAATCACATATTTATATCACTCTGGATTCATAGATATTTATTTTATGCTTTGGGCAATAATCCAATACTGTTTTACTTACTTGCTGCTCAGATGGTTCTAGCTTTGGTTATTGGAACTCTTTAAGTTGATCCTGGTGCTTTCCTGACCTACCCCACCATTAGTTTTTTCTTTTCCAACTTTTAAGTTCGGGAGTACATGTGCAGGATGTGCAGGTTTGTTACATAGGTAAATGTGTGCCAAGGTGGTTTGCTGCACAGTTCATCCCAGGTATTAAGCCCAGCATCCATTAGCTAGTCTTCCTGATCCTCTCCCTCCTCCCATGCCCCACCGTCCAACAGGCCCAAGTTTGTGTTGTTCACACCCATGCGTCCAAGTGTTCTCATCATTTAGCTCCCACTTATAAGTGAGAACATGTGGTATTTGGTTTTCCATTTCTGTGTTAGTTTGCTAAGGATAATGGCTGCCAGTTCCATCCATGTCCCTGTAAAGGACATGATCTCATTTTTTTTTTTATGGCTGCATAATATCCCGTGGTGTATAGGTACCACATTTTCTGTATCCAGTTTATCACTGATGGGCACCTAGGTTGTTTTTCTTTTGTCTTTGCCATTGTGAATACTGCTGCGATGAATATATGAGTTCATGTGTCTTTATGATAGAATGATTTATATTCCTTTGGGCTTACACCCAGTAATGGGATTGCTGGGTCGAATGATATTTCTGCCTCTAGGTCTTTAAGGAATTGCCATACTGTCTTCCACAATGGCTGAACCAATTTACACTCCCACCCACAGTGTAAAATTGTTCCTTTTTCTCAACAATCTCACTAGCATCTGTTGTTTTTTGATTTTTTAATAATAGCCATTCTGTCTGATGTGAAATGGTATCTCATTGTGGTTTTGATTTGCATTTCTCTAATGATAAGTGATGCTGAGCTTTTTTTCATGTTTGTTGGCCACGTGTGTGTCTTCTTTTGAGAAGTGTCTGTTGTTCGTGTCCTTTGCCCACTTTTTAATAGGGTTGTGTTTTTCTTGTAAATTTGTTTAAGTTCCTTACAGAAGCTGGATATTAGAACTTTGTCAGATGGGTAGTTTGCAAATATTTTCCTGCATTCCGTAGGTTGTCTGTTTACTCTGTTGATAGTTTCTTTAGCAAAAGAAACTGTTCAGAGGTTCTTTAGTTTAATTAGACACCGTTTTTCAATTTTTGCTTTTGTTGCAATTGCTTTTGGCATCTTCATCTTTGCCTGTGCCTGTGTCCTGAATAGTATTGCCTCAGTTTTATTCTAGGGTTTTTATAGCTTTGGACTTGATATTTAAGTCTTCAATCCAAATTGAGTTGATTTTTGTATATAGTGTAAGGAGGAGGTCCAGTTTTAACTTTCTACATATGGCTGGCCAGTTCTCCCAGGACCATTTATTAAATAGGAAATCCTTTCCCCATTGCTTGTTTATGTCAGGTTTGTCAATGATAAGGTTGTTGTAGGTGTGTGGTCTTATTACTGGGTTCACTATTCTGTTCCATTTGTCTATGTGTCTGTTCTTATACCAGTACCATGTTGTTTTGAATATAGTTTGAAGTTAGGAAGCATGATTCTTCCAGCTTTATTCTTTTTGCTTAGGATTGCCTTGGTTATTTGGGCTCTTTTTTTTTTTTGGTTCCATATAAATTTTAAAATACATTTTTTCTAATTCTGTGAAGAATTTCAATGATAGTTTAATGGGAATAGCATTGAATCTATAAATTACTTTGAGCACTATAGGTCATTTTCACAACATTGATTCTTCCTATCCATGAACATGGATGTTTTTCCATTTGTTTGTGTCATCTCTAAATTATTTGAGCAGTTGTTTGCAGTTCTCTATGAAGAGATCTTTCACTTCCCTTGTTAAATGTATTCCTAGGTATTTCATTCTTTTTGTGACAGTTGTTAATGGGAGTTCATTCATGATTTGGCTCTTGGCTTGCCTCTTATTGGTGTATAGAAATGCTAGTGATTTTTGCACATTGATTCTGTATCATGAGACTTTGCTGAAGTTGTTTATCAGCTTAAGAAGCTCTTCAACTGAGCTGATGGGGTTTTCTAGATATAGGATTATGTCATCTGCAAACAAAGCTAGTTTGACTTTCTCTCTTCCTATTTGAATATCTTTATTTATTTCTCTTGCCTGATTGCCCTGGTCAGAACTTTCAATATTATGTTGAATAGGAGTGGTGAGAGAGGGCAACCTTGCCTTGTGCCAGTTTTCAATGGGAATGCTTCCAGCTTTTGCCCATTCAGTATGATACTGGTTATGAGTTTGTTATAGATGGCTCTTATTATTTTGAGTTATATTCCTTCAGCACCTAGTTTATTGAGAGTTTTTAACAGGAAGGGATGTTGAATTTTATTGAAGGCCTTTTCTGCATCTATTGAGATAATTATGTGGTTTTTGCCCTTAGTTCTGTTTATGCAATGAATCACATTTATTGATTTGTATATGTTGAATAAGCCTTGCATCCCAGGGATGAAAGCCTACTTGATTGTCGTAGAGAAGCTTTTTGATGTGCTGCTGGATTCGGCTTGCCAGTATTTTGTTAAGGACTTTTGCGTCAATGTTCATCAAGAATATTGGCCTGAAGTTTTCTGTTTTATTGTATCTCTGCCAGGTTTTGGTATCAGGCTGATGCTGGCCTCATAGAATGAGTTATGGATGAGTCCCTTCTTTTCAATTTTTTGGAACAGTTTCAGTAAGAATGGTACCAATTCTTCTTTGTAACTCTGGTAGAATTCAGCTGTGAATCTGCCTGGTCTTGGGCTTTTTTGTGTTGGTAGACTATTTATTACCGCCTCAGTGTCAGAATTGTTATTGGTCTGTTCACGTATTCAATTTCTTTCTGATTCAATCTTGGGAGGGTATATGTGTCCAAGAATTTAACCATTGCTTCTGTATTTTGTAATTTATGTGCATAGAGGTGTTTATAGTATTCTCTGATGGTTGTTTGTATTTCTGTGGGGTCGGTGGTGATATCCCCCTTATCATTTCTGATTATGTTTATTTGAATCTTGTCTCTTTTCTTCTTTATTAGTCTAGCTAGTGATCTATTTTATTATTTTTTTTCAGAAAAACAACTCTTGAATTTGTTGATTTTTGAAGGTTTTTTTTGTGTCTCTATGCTCTGATCTTGATTATTTCTTGTCTTCTGCTAGCTTTGGGGTCTGTTTGCTCTTGGTTCTCTAGGTCTTTTAGTTGTGATGTTAGGTTGTTAGCTTGAGATCTTTCTAGCTTTTCAATGTAGGCATTTAGTGTTGTAAATTTCCCTCATAACACTGCTTTCACTGCCTCCCAGAGATTTTAGTACATTGTATCTTTCTTCTTATTAGTTTCAAATAACTTTTTGACTTCTGAGTTAATTTCATTATTTCCCCAAAAGTCATTCAGGAGCAGGTTGTTCAATTTCTAGGTAGTTGTACGGTTTTTAGTTGATTTCTTAATCTTGAATTCTAATTTGATTGCTCTGTGGTCTGAGAGACTGCTTGTTATCAGTTCAGTTCTTCTGCATTTGCTGAGGACTCTTTTACTTCCAATTATGTGATCAATTTTAGAGTAAGTGTCATGTGGCAATAAGAAGAATGTATATTCTTTTGTTTTGGGGTGGAGAGTTCTGTAGATGTCTATCAGGTCCACTTGATTCAGAGCTCAGTTTAGGTCTTGAATATCTTTGTTAATTTTCTGTCTCGATGATGTCTAATATTGACAGTGGGGTGTTAAAGTCTTCCAATATTATTGTGTGGGAGTCTAAGTCTAGGTCTCTAAGAACTTGCTATATGAATCTGGGTGCTCCTATATTGGGTGCATATAGGATAGTTAGCTCTTCCTGTTGAATTGAACCCTTTGCCATTGTGTAATGTCCTTCTTTGTCTTTTTTGATCTTTGTTGGTTTAAAGTCTGTTTTGTCAGAAACTAGGATTGTAATCCCTGCTTTTTTTCTATTTTCCATTTGCTTGGTAAATTTTCCTCCATTGCTGTATTTTGAGCCTATGTGTATCTTTGCACCTGAGATGGCTCTCTTGAAGATAGCAGACTGATGTGGCTTGACTCTTTATCTTGCTTGTATTCTGTGTCTTTTAATTGAGACATTTAACCCATTTACATTGAAGGTCAATATTGTTACGTGTGAATTTGATTCCATCATCATGATGCTAGCTGGTTATTTTGCAGACTTGTTTATGTGGCTGCTCCATAATGTCACTGGTCTGTCTACTCCAGTGTGTTTTTGTAGTGGCTGGTAACAGTTTTTCCTTTCTATATTTAGTTCTTCCTTCATGAGCCTTTGTAAGGCAAGTCTGGTGGTAACAAATTTCCTCAGCATTTGCTTGTCTGAAAAGGATCTTATTTCTCCTCTGCTTATGAAGCTTAGTTTGGCAGGACATGAAATTCTGGGTTGGAAATTCTTTTCTTCAAGAGTGTTGAATATTGGCTACAGTCTTTTCTGGCTTGTAGGGTTTCTACTGAGAGGTCTGCTGTTAGTCTGATGACTTCCCTTTGTAGGTAACGTGGCCCATCTCTCTGGCTACCTTTAAACATTTTTTCTCTCATTTTGATCTTGGAAAATCTGATGATTATGTGTCTGGTGGTTGATCTTCTCATGGAGTATCTTACTGGAGTTGTCTGCATTTCTTGATTTTGAATGTTGGCTTGTCTTGGAAAAGTTCTCCTGGATGATATTCTGAAATATGTTTTCTAAATTGGCTCCATTCTCCCTGTCTCTTTCAGGTACCCCAATTAGTTGTAGATTTGGTCTCTTTACATAATCCTATATTTCTTAGAGGTTTTGTTCATTCCTTCTCATTCTTGTTTTTTTTTCTCTATTCTTGTCTGCCTGTCTTATTTCAGAAAGCTAAGATTCTTTCCTCCACTTGGTCTATTCTGCTATTAATACTTGTGACTGCATTATGAAGTTCCTGTGGTGTGTTTTTCAGCTCCATCAGGTTGGTTATGTTCCTCTCTATGCCAGCTATTTTGGCTGTCAGCTCCTGCATTGTTTTATCTTCTTAGTTTCTTTGCATCGGGTTACAATATCCCCTTTAGCTCAGCAAAGTTTGTTTTTAGCCACATTCTGAAGTCTACTTCTGTCATTTCAGCCATCTCAGCCTCAGCTCAGTTCTGAGCCCTTGCTAGAGAGGTGTTGCAGTCATTTGGGGGAGAGGGGACCCTCTAGATTTTCGGGTTTTCAGCATCTTTGTGCTGGTTCTTTCTCATCTTTGTGGGCCTATCTACCTTTGATCTTTGAGGTTGCTGACCTTTGGATGGGTTTTTTGGTTTTGTTGTTGCTGTTGTTTGTTTATTTTTCTTTTAAAATTCTAGCCACTTTTTTGTAGGGTTGCTGCCATTTTCTGGGAATCCACTCCAGACCTAGTCACCTCAATTTTTCAAGTACCTGGAGGTATCACCAGTTGTGAAACAGCATAGATGGCAGCCTGCCCCTTCCTCTGGAAACTCCATCTGAGAAGTGTACTGACCTGTTGCCAGCCTGAACACGCCTGTAGGAGGTGGCTAGAGGACCCTGGTTGGGAGGTCTCACCTAGTCAGGTGGAAGGGGATCAGGGACTCACTTAAAGAAGCAGTCTGACAGTTTTTTGGTAGAGCAGCCATGCTGTGTTGGGGAAATCCTTCACTGGGTCTCTTTAGCCCCCAGTCAGTTTGGTCTCTCCAAGTCCTTAGGCTGGACTGAGATACCCAAACAATCAAGATGATGGTCTGATCTGCCCCCGGACACTCTGTCCCAGGGAGAAATTAGAACTCAGTCAGCTGTAGAACATGGGTGGGGATGGCCACAGGCCCTGGCTGGGAAGACCCACCCAGTGAGAAGTAGATGTGGGGCCCATTTAAAGCAGCAGTCTGACCATGCCTTGACAAAACAGCCATGCTGGGGAACTGCTTCTGCCCTGGTCAGCTTGGAGAGTAGTAAACCCACAGGCTGGAATGGCTCAGTTGCCCAAATAACCAAGGTGATGGGGCCTCCCCTCCCCGCAGGCACTCTGTCCCAGGGAGAGATCAGAGCTCTGTCTGTAGAATATGGGTAGGCAGGCGTAGCTGGAGGCTCTGGCTGGGATGTCCCACCCAGTGAGGAGGAATGGGTTGAGCTCCCACTTAAAGAAGCAGTCTACTTTGGGAAGCCAAGGTGAGTGGATCATCCGAGGTCAGGAGTTTGAGACCAGCCTGGCCAACATGGGGAAAACCCCATCTCTACTAAAAATATAAAAATTAGCTGGGCATGGTGGTGGGCACCTGAAATCCCAGCTGCTTGGGAGGCTGAGACACTTGAACCCGGGAGGCGGAGGTTGCAGTGAACCTAGATGGCGCCATTTGCACTCCAGCCTGGGCAACAGAGTGAGACTCCATCTCAAAAACAGAAATAAAAAAAGCAGTTTGACCAGGTTCAGGCAAAGCAGCTATACGGCACTGGGGTGCCCTTTCCTCATCGGGATCATTTGGAGTCTCCAAAGCCCGCAGGCTGGAATGATTGAGTGAGTTAACCAAACAGCAGAGATAGCAGCCCATCCCTCTTTTCAGGGGCTCCATCCCATCTCAGGCAGGCTCCACCCTGTTGCTGGTGGCTGACTGGAATTCTAAGCCAGTGGGTCTTACTTTGTGATGTGCTGTAGAAGCGGAGCCCACAAACTAACACTGCTCGGCTCCCTGGATTCACCCCCCTTCCTAGGGGTATGTACAGACCTCTCACCTTGGCGGGGATCCCGGGGCAGAGTATGTCAAGCTCTCCGTGTGCCTGAGCAGCTGCTCTGCTGAGACTACACAACTCTGTGAGTCAGACCCAACGCCCTACTGGTGTGGGCTCACCAGAGGATCTCCTGCTCTGAGGGTTGCAGAGATCCGTGGGAGAAGCGTGGTTTCCTGGGGCCTCACATTCACTCACCATTTTCCTTGAGTGGGGTAGAGCTTCTCTTGGCCCCATGTCACTTGCAAGTGGGCTATCGCTCTGCCCTGATTTTCTTCATCCTCCAAGGGTTCAGTTGTTTCTCTGATCAGTCCCAAGGCCAGCGCCTGGGTATTCCAGATGAAGGTGCTGTATCCACTCGCCCCTTTCACTCCTCTCTGTGAGCGCCACAAACCACAGCTGCTTCCATTCAGCAATCTTGGCCCCTCCTCCATTTGTTTTTTTAAAAGACTCCCTCTTACCTTCTGGGGCTACAAGATGCTCCACACTCATCTTGTATATTTTCTGCTTCAGCCCTATAACCAGCAGTTTATCCAAGCAGCTGTGGTTCCTTTTATTGGAGGATAATACTAGAAACCAAGAGCTGGGTGCCAAGAATGCCCATTGCTACTGGTGTTCTTTTCAGCCCACTGAGCTAAGAAGAAGGAAATATATGCACCAGATGTACATTAACTGCTTAAATATATTTCTACATGAGCCCATCTTTATCTGTGTTAAGCAAAATATGGGTTCATACTGATATCTCCAACTCTAGTCCATTACCATATAGATCTTTACAGCCTCTTTTCCTAGCCTACCTGTAAACCCACACTCCCATGACTTCCTTAACCACCATTCATTTACTCAGTTGTTCAATTCTAGTATACATGTATACCAGTATCAGAATTGTTAACCCGGACCCTGTGGGAAACAACTGTATTAACTACAGTTCACTGTTCATGTGAAACCCTTTTTGCTTCAGGCTTATAGAGTCCACACATTTCCAGAGTTACTAAGGTCAGCACCTTTTCCCCCTCCCACTCCCTTCAGTACAGTGATTTCATGCATTTGTAATATAGTTATATTCTTTTTCTTTTCTCTCCAGGCTACATTCTGTCCTGATATCTACCAAACCCCTAAACAACTTTAAAAATATCTGCATTCATGAAGGTATTTAATAATAGGGCAACTTTTCAACACTCCATCTCTTCTGTCCTGGCAACTGCTGAGTTTTCAAACAGTTATTACTATAGCTTTGCCTTTTCCAGAATGCAATTTAATTGGACTAATACAATCTGTAGCCTTTTCATACTGGCTGTTTTTTGAGTGAGATTCCTCCATACGTTTTCATGACTTGATAGTTCATTTATTTTTATTGCTGAACAATATTCTATTGTATGAAGGCACCAAAATGAGTTAATCCATTCACCTATTGAAGGACATCTTGGTTGCTTTTATGTCCTTGGGTGATTATGAATAAAGTTTTTGAAAACATTTGTGTGCATCTGATTGTGTAGACATCAATTTTCAAATCAGTTGGATAAATATCTAAGAGTGTGATTGTTGGATCATATGATAAAACTGTGCTTAGCTGTGTAAAAAAACTGCCAAACTCTTTTCCAAAGTGAGGGTACCATTTTCATTTCCACCGGTAATAAATGAGAGTTCCTGTTATTCTGCATGTTGGTTACCATTTAGTATTTTCTGATTTTTAAATTTTAGTCCTTCTAAATGATAGTATGGCTTATGGTGGTATCTCATTTTTATTTTAACTTGCAAGTCTCTAATGACTAATGTTGTTGAACATGTTTTCTTCTTGTTTTTTCTTCTGTATATCTTCTTTGGTAAGGTATCTGTTCAGACTTTTTGACCATTTTCTAATTGGGTTTTCGTTTTGTTATTTTTGAGTTTCAAGGGTTCTTTGTATTTTTGGATACAAGTTATTTATTTGATGCATGTTTTGCAGATATGGTCTTCCAGTGTGTAGCTTATCTTTCTATTATCTTAACAGCCTCTTTGGCAGAGCAAAAGTGTTTTATTTTAATGGAGTTCAGTTTGTCAATTTTTTCTTTCATGAATTATGCTTTTGGTATTATATTAATACACTCATCACGAAAACCAAGATCATATAGGTATTTTATGAGATATTTTATGTTTTTTTCTAGAAGTTCTGTGGTTTCATATCATACTTTTAGCTTTGTAATTCATTTGAGCTAATATTTTTATGAAACATACAGGATTTGAGTGTAGGCTTTTTTTTTTGGTACAATTGTTGCTGCAACATTTTTGAAGTGACTACCCTTTTCCACTAAATTATTTTTGCTCCTTTGTCAAAAATCAGTTGATTTTTTTCCTTTGATTGAGAAGTTACATGAAGAAATACCAATTATTGCTTTCATGCATTATAGGCTAATTGATAATGTATAATGAACTTTTGTTAGGTAATTAGGACATTTGTTTTAGCACTGATTAAAATAAAAAGGTGAAGAGGAATAAGAAAAGAGACATTAATAAAGAATGAAGTAAACTGGTATCATATCTGACTCTACACTAAGTTTATGGAATAAAAGTGGCTTGATCCTACACCAAGTTAAGAAGACCAAAGAAAGGAAGCATCCAAACACTCTACACGTTTAGTGTGAGCTGGAATTAAGAGTGGACTTTGAGTAGTTGTGAGGTCAGGCTGTCTGTACTGGGGCTGCATATCAGATGAACCAGCATCTCAGCTGTGAAGGTTAATTTCTGTGTCAACTCGACTGGGCCACAGGGTGCCTGTATATTTGATCAAACATTAATATGGGTATTTCTCTGTGGCTGTGTTTGGATGAGATTAACATTTAAATTTGTAGGCTGAACTATGCAGAGTGACCACATCCAATCAGCAGAAGGCCTGAATAGAATAAAAAGGTGACCTTCCTTAAGTAAGAAAGAATTCTTCCTCTGTGTTGACCTTCAAAGCAGGACATCAGCTTTTCCCTGCCTTTGGGCTCTCTGGCTTCTCAGGCCTTCAGACTTGGATTGGAACCAGACCATCTGCTTTCCTGAATCTCCAACTTGCCAGCTCACCCTGCAGACCTTGGGGCTTGCCAGCTTCCATAATTCCTTGAGCCAATTCTTTATAATCGCTCTCTTTATACATATACGCATCCTATCAATTCTGTTTCTCTGGGGAACCCTGCTAGTACATCAAGTTTCCTTTTAGTTTTCTGTTTTGTAAACATACATTGCCACTTTGTGGAAGAGACACATCATCGTGGCAGAAGAGGATTCTTTCTGGTCGAAGGCTGAGTCTACAACTGGACCACGACCCCCTCATTCCTCTCCTACCTGATATCCTAGGAGAGAAAGCCACAGCCATGCAGGCTGGGGAAGCCCGAGTCACACACCTGAGTATGTTTTGGTTTGCTGTCATTTCCCTTCTGGGCTATGTTAATTTGCAGTATCAGTTAATCCAGCAAAGTTTTTCTGAATAAGTAAAACAGGAGCAGGGTTCCCACAAGAGCAATGTGAGACTTGGGAAGTGGACCACCACCTTGCCTCATTCCTACTCTTGTGAGTGCTGGACCTGACTGATTTTAGAGTTGCTACAAGAGAAGCTAGCCTCTGCAATTCAACAGGGTCCCAGATTTGGAGCCTTGGAAGTGTAATTTGCTCAAGGCAAAGATCCAAGTTTTCATTCTGCTTGAACGGAAGAGAGATTAAAAGAGAAAAATGGCTGCATTGAGGACAGAAGACAGACTCCATTTCACCTCCATCTGCATTAGCAGTTAATTTCTTCTCAAGAGGCACGTTAAGTCTTTTTGCCTGGCAGACAAGCTATAGCTGTTTCAACTCAGTGTGGCCATGGAATGGAATGAACGATTAGATTTTGCATTAGTCATAGAAAGACAAGGTGTGTATTATTTTCCCTTGCATTTCATCATGAAATACAGGCTATCCATCCACTCAGTATTTGCTTAACCAGGTCATAGAAATTCTTAATTCAAAAAGAGGAAAAAGCAATGTCTGAGTGCGAGGACCAGCGCATTTGAGAATATTTGCAGGTGATTCTGGACAGCAGGGATGCACTTGTTTACTCACTCGCCTTCACCAGTATCTTTGATCACTTTCATCAATCATCCTGGCCAGTACTCACCTTCCACTGTGACAAAGAATTTTTGTGAATTTTATGTTTCAGAAGAAAATTGTACATCTTTTTTTTTTTTTTTTTTGAGACAGAGTCTTGCTGTGTTGTCCAGGCTGGAGTGCAGTGGCATGATCTCAGTTCACTGCAGCCTCCACCTCCCAGATTCAAGCAATTCTCCTGCCTCAGCCTCCCAAGTAGCTGGGAATGCAGGCGCCCGCTACCACACCCGGCTAATTTTTGTATTTTTAGTAGAGACAGGGTTTCACCAGGTTAACCAAGATGGTCTTGATCTCCTAACCTCATGATCTGCCCACCTTGGCCTCCCGAAGTGCTGGGATTACAGGCATGAGCCACCATACCCGGTTGAAAATTGTACATTTCTATAGAAAGTAAAATGTAATTTGCTTGTATCTCATAAACTTCAAAGGTAATAATTTAAATGCTGTACTGTGAAAATAATTAGAAATAAATTATTTAGTGAGTTTTTAGGTTTTTATTTATGTTTGAACTTCTAGTCAAAACTCAATAGCTTAAAAGTGGTATGAATTCAAGAGAAGATCTACAATGTCCTCTACTCTTGCTTCTACATTAATTTTTACATGTAGAAACACATTTTTAATATTTCTGTTACATTCTTATGATCATAGAGCCTTATGGAGAATTGTTACTTTTGTCACTCACCTCATTTTGCCAATTATTGTCCATTTATATTATTGTTCCAAGTTATGCTGTCTCTGAAGTAACGAAATTTACATTCTAGAGAACAGAAATGTCTGGAATGAATTTTCAGAATGTTTCAATCAAGTGTATGACCCTGAATATAACCTTGGCGTAGAGTTGACCCAGCCCAGTGCCTAGTCATAGCGTGCAATGCCTAAGAAGGTATCAGAGCACAGGGAATCATCAGCCAGTATTTGTTGAATGGTCCTTCTCCCTCCCTCCACCCACCAGAATCAGTGGGAAAATTGTAACCACTTTTTCTCTGCATACATATAGCAAGGGCACTGCAGATGTATCAGACTGGCTCACATTACAGGGAAAGAGGCTGAAATAAAGTTCCAGGAAAATGTTGGTGGTATTTCAGAAAAATGAGAACATATTTCTGAATGTTAGAAATGAGAAAATGAGTTTCAGAGAAAAGGAAATTTCCCTCTTGTCACGATTGCAAGTTTTTTTAGCTGAAAAAATACTATTCACCAAGTTTCAATATTATGTTAGTACCAAGAAGTCTTTTCCTGCCTTGATGAAACTCAGAATTGCTCACAGTCTTACCATGTATATTACAAAAAAATGTATGAAGGGATCTCCTTGTGATATTCTCTAAAAATATGTTTTCTGTGTTCATCACTTTTGGTGCCAAGACAAATGAATGTGTGACTCTCTGACTTCAGTAATGGAGCTTCCTTGGTTGGTTTCTTTAATTGGTTGATTTTAAATAAAGTAATTGAGTAATCAAGGTTTGGTCATTGGTTGAAGAAAGATGTTTAACCCCTAGAAAATAAGGAAATAACTCCTTTGCTGAACATGTGGACCCATTCTGAGACCTATAAAGCATTAATATCTCTATAAATATCCATAAAGCATTCAGAGCGAAAACTATTTTTGGTTAGTAGCTTATTAGGTCTCAGTTCCTGCATGTACTTTTGCAACATAGTTATTGATCTTTTATTAAGACCTAAAACTTCACTTAATTAATTGAGGTGCATTCAGAGCATGATTCCTGGTTACCCAATATAGTTCTGAGACTGAAATTGTTGTAGTTTCAGTTATACATGATCAAATAAATAATACTCTCATGTAACATGTTTCAGGCTGCCTCTTAATTTCCTTTCCACGCAGGCATCTGGTTTTAAATTTGGCTCCATGTCAGTCTTGTAGGGCAGTATTCAAAAGACCAGAGCCTGTCCCAGCTGCTGACCTTAGCCAGGGGATGTCAGAACAGCAGAGCCATGGTAGGTTTGCTTTCAGAGCCTTATTTAATTTTGGTTGTTGGCTCAGCTTGCTCATCAGAGACTGCTATTTCCAGCTGCACTGCAAGCTCTCCCACAGTTTAATTCTTTGCTTATTTTTTTTTTTTAGAAATCCTCCATCCAAGTACCACAAAAATGTGCCAAAGGATGAGGCTGACTTCACACCTCAGCTAATTCACATCTGCAAAGAGAGAAAACAATTTGCAACTGAATCCAGCCTCACTAATACCATCCTAGCAAATTCTCCCCATCAGCCAATCTGGAGGCTGCTGGCAAACCCAGACTTTGTCTCAAGAGATGTAGATGTGGTATAATACACAAATGCAACATGCTACATTGATTTGTCTGACATGCTTATAGAGTCTACACAGCTAATGAATAAAAATGAATCTTGTGCTAAAAAGCATCTAGTAGAAAAATTATGCATACTTAACATTTATACTGTTAGGATATACTCACCTTGGACACACACGTGATAGAAATACTTTTACCATTCATATATTTATTAAGTACCCTATATCATTGTGATCTGAACTTTGTCAGCACAGTGGGATAAATGTTATTAGTGTTAGCTGATGTCAGTATTTAAAGAGATCCTCAAATAAATTGTCATGACAGAAAAATATAAATATTTATTGCACACTCAGTATAGAGCAATCACGAATCTAGACTTTGAAGAGACAACAGGCTACAAGACAATCAGAATCTTTGCTTTCATGGAGTTTGGAGGTCTCTGTGTGTTTAAGTATGTGTTTAGGGGGTGACAGTAAACAGATAAGTAAACACTTATGTATAAAATTAGTGACAAGAATTATCCAGAAAATTAAAATCGGGTCATGTGACAGGGAGGAATGGGTGTGTACTTTGGGTTAGTCAAGTATTCAGGGAAGAGGCTTTTGTAGAGATATTTAAATTTATTCAGACAAGAAGGAGTCAAGCATTGGGTGGATCTGGTACAGGAACATTCTGGGTGGGGAGAATAGCTTGCTCGAAAATCCCAAGGCAAGAATAAACTTGGCCTGTTCAAAGAAGAGATGAAAAGCTGTTTAGTAGCTGGAGAGTAGCAGGTGATAGAGAGGGAAGGAGAAGAGGAGAGGGAGGGAGAAGTGAATGAAAACATTAATCGCACTAACACTGTGAACTGTGTCAGGAGCTATGCCAAGCACTTTGAATTTATAAACCCATTTCATCTTTGTAACAACCTGCAAGGTGGTCTCTTGCATTCTCTTCATTTTGTAGATAAAGAAACCAAGGCACAGAGCAATATATATAGAGAGAGAGCAATATATATATACACACACACCTAGAAAGGTACACTTTCTATATATGTGTGTGTGTGTATATACTATATATATAGTATATACACATAAATACTATACACACACACACACATATATACACACATATATGTGGCAGCCTGAAACATGTTACATGAGATACATATATATGTAGCTTGTCTCAGGTCACATAAGGGCAATCGATTTTCAGACACTCCACTAAGTAACGAGTTTGGATACTTTTTTAGATGTGAAGACAGTGCTGTACTTGTGGGTTTCACCAGGGGGGCGATTTGACCTGCCTTACCTTTAAAATGTTCAATCTGTTTATGATTTGGAGATGGATGTTGGCGGGTGGACATGTATGGAAACAGGGAGACTGCTTGTCGAGTCATTGCAGTCAGCCAGGCATGAGGTTATGGCGGCTGATCTTACTGTGGGAACATGGGTGTGGTGTACATAGTTGACCACATTTGGGATATGTTTTGAGACAAGCCCGTAAGACTTATTGATAGAGTCAGAGCTGAAGGGTATAGGAAAGAATCAAAGACAACTTCTAGCTGTTTGACTTAAATAATTAAAAATATGCTGATGATTAGCTATGATCATGGTGATAACATATAAGATTCATGGAGTGTTCACTGTATGCATCAGACGCTGTTGTAAGCATTTGGATCTATACTATCACACGAACTCCTCATCACAACCCTAGCAAGTAGGTACTATAATTATCTCCCATCTTTACAAATGAGGAAGTGGAAGTAATAAGAAAGTAAGGAATTTGCCCAAAGTCACACAACTAGTAACCAATGGACTTGAGCCCAGTTTGAATCTATACTGTGTTGGCTGTGCAACCTGTGTAAATGCTGTCTGATACAAACTCTCATTTGCTATCTATTTGCTGCAGTGGTCCCCGATCTTTTGGTACCAGGAACCAGTTTTGTGGAAGACAATTTTTTCACAGAACAGTGGCGGGGCGGGGGGGGGCAGTGGGGGAGGATTTCAGGATGATTCAAGCGTATCATTGGTTTTTTTTGGACCAAATCTTACTCTGTCACCCAGGCTGGAGTGCAGTGATGCCATCTTGGCTCACTGCAACCTCTGCCTCCTGGGTTCAGGTGATTCTCCTGCATCAGCCTCCTGAGTAGCTGGGATTACATGCTCAGCTAATTTTTGTATTTTTTTTTTTTTTTTTTAGCAGAGATGGGTTTTCACCATGTTGGTCACGCTGGTCTCTAACTCCTGACCTCAGGTGATCCACCCACCTCAGCCTCCCAAAGTGCTGGGATCACAGGTGTGAGCCACCATGCCTGGCCTCATATTACATTTATCGTACACTTTATTTCTTTTATTATTACATTATAATATATAATGAAATAATTCTACAACTTATCATAATGTAGAATCAGTGGGAGCCTCGAGCTTGTTTTCCTGCAATGAGACTGTCCTGTCTAGGGGCGATGGAATGGGAGACAGTGACAGATCCTCAGGCATTAGATTCTCATAAGGAGTGCACAATCTAGATTACTTACATGCACAGAACACAATAGGGTTTGCGCTCCTATGAGAATCTAATGCTGCTGCTGGTCTGACAGGAGGCGGAGCTCAGGCAGAAATGTGAGTGATCGGGGGTGGCTGTAAATACAGAAGAAGTTTCATTCGCTAACCTGCCGCTCACCTCCTACTGTGTGGCCCAGTTCCTAACAGGCCACAGACCTGTATCATCTGTTAGGTTAGGGCCCCCTGATTTACTCGGTCTACTGACTGAAGACCTGAACTTTTCCTTGGGGGTAGGGGAGGGAATAGAGTCCTGCTGACTATGTTAATTTGAGTTGGCCACATTAAATGTCTATGTGAAGATGAAATCAGGCAATTATACCTATGAATCTGAAGTTCTACAGAGAGTTAAGGACTAAGGACCAAGATTTGGAAGTCATTGGCATGTAAATGGTATGTAGAACCATGGGTTTGGATGAACTCACCTGTCCTAATAGCAACTTCAGTAGCATTTTCTATACATCAAATACAGCTCTAAAGACTTTGCATACATTGACTGATTTTTTATAACAATTGCTTGAGTTAGAACTATTATTTAACTACCATCAGTCTCATTTTTATAGATTGGAAGATTGAGGCATAATTTTCATTGTCAGAATTAAAAGAGATAATTTGTTTAATGCCTAGATGATAGTAAATACTCAAAAATGTTAGCTATCATCGTTAGTAGTAGTAATCATAGCTTCTATGGTGATCTTATTCTTATGAATATACTTAGCATAGTACCCAATAAATGATAAACCATGCAAAGGTCTCAAGTTAGTGAAGGGAAAGCAGAACAGATGAGTTTATTAGTCATTATATCCTTGCTGCTAAATTACAAGAGGAAGTGTAACTTGGGGAAAGGATCATTCTAGGACAGAAGAAGCAGAAGTTGAACAAAACATGATGATTTGGGACACATTGTTCTGCCTTGCAGCTCACTATGTGGATGAGTAGAACAAAAACATTTCCTGTGATTATTGAAGGACAGGTCATTTTCTCATCTTGCTCTGTACCCCGCAAAATTATCTTGGGTTAAGGGTCTCCCTGATTTTTCCTTAACTCCCCATTTTGCCATTACCAACTTTAATGTAAGTGAAATGGCACTGAATTTACAATTGAAAAATATTTTCCTGTGATTCTGTCTTTCCTTCCTGGGAAATTACATGATATACTGGTGTCAATGGATACTTGTTCAGAGACTATTATTTCCCTGTCTTTCTTTTTCCCTCAAGAGTCGTTCCTGTTTCTCAGCCCATCTGGCCACATCTGCACGATAGCATCACTGCAGGTGCTCTGTTGCTAGCACAGGATAGATTTCCCTGGGTAGCAGGGCTGAGTGACTCACGTACTTGAGTCATTCAAAACACGACTGGCTGTATAACCCACTAGAGAATAAATCCTGTAGGAAACAAGATTACCTCATCATCTGCTGCATCTCTATTTTCTGCTTTTCCATGAACAGCTGGTAACAGGAGGAGTTGCAGTGATGGAGTTCATATTTTTCCATAACACATTTGCTGTTTGGTTTGGATTTCTCAGGTAGTGAGAGTGATAGTTTAAAAAAAAAGTTGATGTTTTGGGATTTTGAGGCTGAGTTCTTCTGACAGATACAATATTTTCTGGATGGTTCTGAATGATATTAACAAAGCATGCCAGAAAGTGGAAGGAGACTCAAGCCTCACGTATCGGTAGCTATATGTCAATGTTGGGTGTAGCTCCAGTTTAAATTACAGACCCTGCTCGAAGTGAAGTCAATTCTTAATTTAATTTTTAGGTTAAAATTTATTTTTATTGAAATACAATACATTTGTGGTTTAAAATAGTCCTCCAAAATTTTTAATTCAAAAAAGTCTTCATTCTTTGCCATTAAACTCCCTGATATGGTTTGGATTCATGTCCCCACCCAAATCTCATGTTGAATTGTATTCTCCAGTGTTGGAGAAAGGGACTGGAGGGGCGTGATTCCTGGAGGATTTCCCCCTTGCTATTCTTGTGATAGTGAATGAATTCTCACAAGATCTAGTTATTTAAAAGAGTGTATTTTAGTTTAACCATTGCAGAAGACAGCGTGGTGATTTCTCAAAGACCTAGAACCAGAAATACCATTTGACCTAGTAATCCCATTACTAGGCACATACCCAAAGGAATATAAATCATTCTATCATAAAGATACATGCATGCATATGTTCATTGTAGCACTATTCACAATAGCAAAGATAAGGAATCAACCCAAATGCTCATCAATGATAGACTGGATAAAGACAATGTGGTACAGATACACCATGGAATACTATGCAGCCATAAAAAGGAATAAGACTGTTCTTTGCAGAGACATGGATGGAGCTGGAAGCCATTATCCTCAGCGAACTAATGCAGGAACAGAAAACTAAACACTGCATGTTCTCACTCATAAGTGGGAGCTGAACAATGAGAACACATGGACACAGGGAAGTGAATGACACACACTGGGGTCTATTGAGGAGCATGGGTGAGGGGAGGGAGAGCATCAGGAAAAACAGTTAATGCATGCTGGGCTTAATACTTAGGCAATAGGTTGATATGTGCAGCAAACCACCATGGTACATGTCTACCTATATAACAAAACTGTGCATCCACACATGTACCCCAGAACTTAATAAATATAGCAAAAAAGTATGTAGCCTCCTTGCTTCACACTCTTCTTCCTGCTCCAGTCATTTAAGATGTGCCTGCTTCCCCTTCACTTTCCACCATGATTGTAAGTTTCCTAAGGCCTTCTAGGCCTGTGGAATTGTGAGCCAATTAAGCCTCTTCTCTTTATAAGTTACCCAGTCTCAGGTAGTTCTTTATAGCAGTATGAGAATGGACATTCCCAAGTCTTCCTCTCCAGAGGCAAGCATATTCCATCATTTATTTGGTTCTTTTTGTACCTCAATATTCCTAAATAAATATTACGTTGGGACATTTTCATTTAACTTGCCATTGTGAAGGAAAAAGATTTAGTTCTTTTACAGAAATGCTACACTACAAAATTATGTTCATTCTCCATCCTCCCAATAAGAAAGTGTTGAATATTTTGGTTAAATATTCAGTTTTTTTTTTTTTTTTTTGAGACGGAGTCTTGCTCTGTCACCCAGGCTGGAGTGCTGTGGCCGGATCTCAGCTCACAGCAAGCTCCGCCTCCCGGGTTCACGCCATTCTCCTGCCTCAGCCTCCCGGGTAGCTGGGACTACAGGCGCCGCCACCTCGCCCGGCTAGTTTTTTGTAGTTTTTAGTAGAGACGGGGTTTCACCGTGTAAGCCAGGATGGTCTCGATCTCCTGACCTCGTGATCCGCCCGTCTCGGCCTCCCAAAGTGCTGGGATTACAGGCTTGAGCCACCGCGCCCGGCCTAAATATTCAGTTTTTATGACAATACAGATATTGTGGAAGGCTAAGGCATATATCCATGCTTGTATGCAATGATTATATGTCATACCTTTATAATTTTCCTCTTAGCATTAATGTTTTTTGAAAAACAAGTTGATTATATTTTATTTCCTTTTTCAAACATTTAAGGCATTCAGATTTTTTCGGGTATTGAATATAACACATATATGAATGTACACAAAACCCCATGTGAGAAATTTTACAAATACCACTTGAACCATTGATAAACTGTTTTTTGATCACATTTTTCTTGCTGCCTATTAAAGGTAAATACCAGAAAATTTTCAGTTATTATTCCCATGAAGTATTTACAGATTTACTCTATATTATTACATTTCTAACCAATACATTATATGTTTTAAACTTTATACAATTGCACCATGCTGCATATTTTCTTGTAAACCTTGCTTTTTCCCATCAATGGATTTTTGAGATTTCTAATGCATGTAGTACTAACTCATTTTATTGTTATAAATATTCTGTTGTGTAATCTATATTCACAATGTATTTATTTATTATAAACCTGTACAATATCTGACTGTACTGAATATTGAAGGTAATTGGAACATAATGGTAAACATTTGTGTGTCTAAACACCCAAAAAGGACAGTGAAAATATTGTATGAAAATAAAAAATGATACGTCTGTATAGGGAACTTACCATGAATGGAACTTACCATGAATGGAGCTTGCAGGACTGGAAGTGTGTTGTAAGTGAGTGTGAAGGCTTAGGACATTACTGTACACCACTATAGACTTGATGGACACTGTACACTTAGGCTATACTGAGTTTCTAATTTTTTAAAAATAATTAACATTAGCTTACTGTAACTTCTTAACTTTATAAATTTTTTTTTTTTTTTTTTTTTTTTTTTTTTTTTTTTTTTTTGAGACGGAGTCTCGCTCTGTCGCCCAGGCTGGAGTGCAGTGGCATGATCTCAGTTCACTGCAAGCTCCACCTCCCGGGTTCCGGCCATTCTCCTGCCTCAGCCTCCCAAGTAGTAGCTGGGACTACAGGCGCCGCCACCTCGCCCGGCTAGTTTTTTGTATTTTTTAGTAGAGACGGGGTTTCATGGTCTCGATCTCCTGACCTCGTGATCCGCCCGTCTCGGCCTCCCAAAGTGCTGGGATTACAGGCTTGAGCCACCGCGCCCGGCCAACTTTATAAATTTTTAATTTTTAACGGCTTAAAACACAAACACATTGTGGAGATGTATGAAACTTTTTTATGTCCTTATTCTATAAACTTTTTCTATTTTAAATTTTTTTCATTTTATTTTACTACTTTTTAAACTTTTGTTAAAAATTAAGACACAAATACACATGTTAGCCTAGGTCTACACAGGGTCAGGACCATGAATATCACTGTCTTTCACCTCCACATCTTGTTCCACTGGAAGCTCTTTAGGGGAAATAATATGCATGAAGCTGTCAGCTCCTATGATAAAAATGCCTTTTTCTGCAATACCTCCTGAAGGACCTGCCTGAGGCTGTTTCATAGTTAACTGTTTTTTGTAAGTAGAAGGAGAACTCTCTCAAATAATGAGAAAAAATACAGTAAATACAAAAATCAGTAGTAAGATGGTTTATTATCAAGTAGTATATACTGTACATAATTGTATATATTATGCATTTATAAGAGTGGAAACACAGTCGGTTTGTTTACACCAGCATCACCACAAACAAGGCAGTAATGCATTGTGCTACAACATTATGACGTCAGTAGGAGATAGGGATTTTGTAGCTCCACTGTAATCTTATGGGGCTACTTTCATACATTCAGTTCACTGTTGGCTGAAATGTTGCTATGTGGCACAAGACTATATATGAAACATCTCTATATTACTTATAATACTTAATACAATGTAAATGCTATGTTAGTTTTTATACTACTTTGTGTTTTAATTTGTATTGTTTTCAGTTTTGTATTTGTATTTTTTACTTTTTCCTCCAAATATTTTCAATCCACAGGTGGTTGAATCCATTAATGTGGAACCCACTGCATTTGGAGGGCTGACTGTACTCAATATTAAGCTATAAACATATCTGTAAGACTTTCATTATATGTCTCTCTGCACACAAAGATGAGAGGTTTTTTAAATAGTGTTTATACCTGGAAATGAAATCAATGAGTCATGGAGCTTGCTCCTTCAGTTTTAACAGATAATGCCAAATCGCTCCCCTAAATAGCTAAGATCATTTTAAATCACTCAGCACTTTATAAACACTCCAGTGTTCCTTGTCCTTACCTACAGTTAGTACAGTCAAGCTTGTTATTTGTTTGCCAATCTTATTGTGTAAAATAGTTCTCATTATTGTTTTATTTTGCATTTTCCCAGTTATTAGTGAGGATTTCTTTTCATGGGTTCATTGGTCATTTTTTTTTTCCAAATTGCCTATTTGTAGATCTTGTTTGCCTTTCACTTATTAATTTTAGAGAATTATTTATATATTTTGGGAGGGATAGGGGAAAATGAAGCAGCTAGAAATACCTCAGAACATTCTGTTCCTAACAAGGCCTGCCCTCAGGAGAAATCATTTTACCACAGCCTAACATGCTGAAGTTATATCAGAGCCTAACCGACCTAGATAAAGGGAGACATGATTCTAACCCCCTCCAGCCACTTAAGGGAGAAGAAAGAAACCTGAGTAGCACTGATGAAGTTCACAGTCCAGAAACACAGGCTCACCAAAGACTGAGACCTAATCACAGAACTATAGAACCCTCCCCTACCCATACCTTCCCACCCTGTTGCTAAAGGCCCATTTAGCACAATTCCTCTTACCCAGTATGTCATGTCTGCCTTTCAACACAAAATTATAAGGCATACTAAAATAAGTAGATCAGTTTGAACACTCAACAAGGATCAGAACCACAGTTAGATATGGAAAAAATGTTGAGATTATCAAATCAGGAATTAAAACAAACTAAAATTAATATATCAAGGACTTTAAAGAATAAAAGTACATTGGCCAGGCATGGTGGCTCATGCCTGTAATCCCAGCACTTTGGGAGGCCGAGGCGGGTGGATCACAAGGTCAGGAGATCAAGACCATCCTGGCTAACACGGTGAAACCCCATCTCTACCAAAAAATACAAAAAAGTAGCCGGGTGTGGTGGCAGGCAGCTGTAGTCCCAGCTACTTGGGAGGCTGAGGCAGGAGAATGGCATGAACCGGGGAGGCGGGGCTTGCCGTGAGCTGAGCTCGCACCACTGCACGGTAGCCTGGGTGATAGAACAAGACTCCATCTCAATTGAAAAAAAAAAGTCCATCATACAAGACCACAAAAATGTAAGCAGACACATAAGAATTCTAGGAAACAACTACAAGAAAATGTTAGAAATAAAAAAATACTGTAACAGAAGTGAAGAATATTTTTGATGGAATTATTAACAGATGTGACATGACTGAAGAAATAATTCTGAGCTTGAAGATATGAAAATACAAACTTATAAATCTTAAAGGCAAAAGGATGAAAAAAGTCTTTAAAAGACAGAACTGTGAGACGATTACAAAAGCTGTAACATACACATAATGGGAATACCAGAAGGAAAAGTAAGAGAGAAAGGAACAGAAGCAATATTTGAAGTAATAATGGCTGAGATTTTCCTCTAATCAATGTCAAACCCAAACTACAGATATAGGAAGCTCAGAGAACACTAATCAGAACAAATGCCAAAATACCACACCTAGACATATCATACCCACACTGGAGAAATTCAAAGATAAAGGCAAAACTTGAAAGAAGTCAGGAGAAAAAAAAAATCTTACCTAGGGAGGAGCAAAGATAAAAATTACATCCAACCTCTCCTCAGAAACAATGTAAGGAAGCAGAGAGTTGAGTGAAATATTTAAAGTGTTGAGGGATAAAAGCACCAACTTAGAAGTACCTTAGAATTCTGTACCTTCACTTCAAAAGTGAATGAAAAATAAATTTTTCTTAGACAAACAAAAATTGAGGAAGTCTGTTGCCAGCAGACCAGCTTTGCATGAAATGTTAAATGAAGTTTTTCAAGGAGAAGGAAAATGATAAACTTAGAAAATGATAAAATCAGAAACTCAGCTCTACCTAAATAAAGAAAGGAAGATCAGAGAATGAATAAGTGATAGTAAAATAAAAATCTTTATCTTTCCAATCTTAATCTAATAGATAACAGTTTGTCCAAAATAATGGTAGCAACAATGTATTAGAACAATGTATTAGATTATGTATGCTTAAGTGTGTGTATATAGACAGACACTTCACCTAAGCATACTTATGGATGTGCCTATATAAGTGAAATGAATTACAACAATGATATAATGGACAGGAGGAACAAAATAATAAATATTCACTTATTATAAGGTACTTGTACCACCTGTGAACTGCTATAGTGTTATTTGAAAGTAGACTTGGGCTAGTCGTAAATATATATTGCATGCTCTAGGGCAAATGTTAAAAGAGAGTTTTAAAAATGTATAATTTATATGCTAAGAAAAAAAGAGAAATTAGAATCATATAAAATGCCCAGTGAAAACCAGAAAAAGCAGAAAAGAGTGGAAAACAAAAATGGAAACATGGAAAAAATGCAGAGAAAACAGTAACAAATATGGTATATATTAATCCTGCTATATCAATATTATGTAAAAGTCAATGGTCAAAATGCCCCAATTAAAAGATAGGGATTGTCAGAGTGGATCAAAAAACAAAACTGTACTCTATGTTGTCTAGAAGAAGCGTATAATACATATAGACTACAAGTAACAAGACAAAGAAAGATATACTATGATAACACTGTTTAAAAGAAAGTAGGAGGAGCTATATTAATTTCAGGAAAGGGGACTTCAGAACAGGGAAGTTATCAGGGATAAAGCAAGACAGTACATAATGATAAAGGGGTCAATTCTTCAAGGAAACATAAAAATCCTTAAGTGTATGTGCCTGACAACAGCACATCAAAATGTGGGAGGCAAACTGAACAGAGCTACAAGGAGAAATAGATAATCCACTATTATAGTTGGAGATTTCAACACTCCTCTGTCGTCAGAAATAGACAGACCCAGCAGGCAGACAATTAGTGAGGACAAAGTTGAACACAACAGCACCATCAATCAACTGGATATAATTGACATCTCTTAATTACATTATCCAACAACAGCAGAACACACATTCTTCAAGGTCACATGGAGCATTCACCAAGATAGACCACATCTGGGCCATAAAACACACCTTAATAAATTTAAAAAAATAGAAATTATACAATGTCTGCTCTCAGACCACAATAGAATTAAACTAGAAATCAATAACATAAAGATAGCTGTAAAATACCAAAGTACATGGCGATTAAACAACACACTTCTAAGTAACATATGACTCAGAGAAGAAACATGAGCAAAATTTAAAGACGTTTTAAACTAAATGAAAATGGAAATGCAACTTATCAAAATTTGTGGGATGCAACATAAGTAACGTTTAGAGGAAATTTAGAGCATTGAATTCTTATATTAAAAAAGAAGAAAGACCTAAAATTAATTATCTAAGCTTACACCATGGGAAACTAGATAAAAGAGAGCAAATTAAATTCAAAGAGGAGAATAAATAATAAAAGCTAAAGTAGAGATCAACAAAATTGTAAAGAGGAAATCAGTGAAACCAAAAGCTGGATCTTTGAAAAGAACAATAGAAATGATAATTCTCTAGCTATGCTGACTGAGAAAAAAGAGAGATTATACAAATGACAAATGTCAGAAATAAAAGAGAGGCATCACTATAGATCCCATGGCCATTAAAAGATTAATAAAGAAACATTGTGAAGAGCTCTGTGTCCACAGATTTAGTAACCTGGATAAGATGGATCATTTCCCTGAAAGAAACAATCTTCCAAAAGAAACAGATTTTGAATAGGCCTATATCTATTAAAGAAACAGAATCAATAACTACTAACCTTCCAACACAGAAAGTTCCAGGTACAAATGGGTTCACTGGTAAATTAACTTTGAAGGAAGAAGTTATATCAATACTCAACAATCTCTTTGATAAGACAAACACAGAGAGAATACCTAGTAAGTAATTTTATCAGATGAGCATTACTCTAATGCCAAAACCAGACAAAGACATTATAAGAAAGGAACATCACAGAAAAATATCTCTCATGAACACAGATGCAAAGAGTCTCAAAGCATTGTTAGTAAGTAAAATTCAGCAATGTATGAAAAACAATTATACCCTATACAATTGAGGATTTCTCCAAAGTATTCAACGACTGGTTCAACATTCTAAAAACAACTCATGTAATTTATAACATTAACAGGCTAAAGAAAGAAAACACATGATTATATCAATACATGCAAAAGAGGCATTTGACAAAATCTAACCCTCATTTATGATAAAAGCTCTCAGCACACTAGGAACAGACAGAAATTTCCTCAACTTGATAAAGAACATCTACAAAAAACCTGCAGCAATATCATATATCATGGTAAGAAATTTAGGCTTTTATCCTAAGATTAGGAACAAGGCAAGACATCCCCTCTCAACACTTCTTTTCAATATTATAACAGAAGTCCCAGCTCATACAATAAGAAAAGAATAGGAAATAAAATGCTGTCTATGCTCCGAGACAACATGTTCATCTATGTAGAAAATTGAAAGAATCAACAAAAAAGCTCCTGACGCTAATAAGTAATGTTTGCAACACACACGGTTAATATACAAAAGTCAACCACTTTCCTATATACCAGCAATGAACAAATGGAATTTGAAATTAAAAACACATTACTATTTATATTAACATCTTCCAAATTTAAATATTTCAGGATAAATAAGAGAATACGTATAAGATCTACATGAAGGAAACTACAAAATTCTGATAAAACATATCAAAAAAGACTTAAATGAATGCAGAGATATTCCATGCTCTGTATATGAAGACTCAGTATTACCAAGATGTCAGTTCTTTCCAACTTGACATGTAGATTCAACACAATGTCCGTAAAAATCTCTGCACATCATTTTGAGGATGCTGACAAGTTGATTTCTAAAGGTTATGTGGAGAGGTAAAAGATCCAGAATAACTAACTCGATATTGAAGGAGAAGAACAAAATTGGAGGACTGACATTACCTGACTTCAAGATTTACTATAAAGCTACATTAATCAAGAGAGTGTGTTATTGGTGAAATAAAAAGACAAAGAGATGATATGATTAAAATAGAATCTCAACAGACACTTCACCCAAGTTGAAATACAGATGTCAAGTAAGCATATGAAAAGATAATCAACATTATACATCATTAGGGAGTTGTGAATTTAAACAAGAATGAGATACCACTGAACACTTATTAGAATGGCAAAAATTCAAAACACTGACATCAACTTTGGAAGATAGTTTGGCAGGTTTTTGCATTTTTTAAAAAACAAAACTAAACCTACTCTTACCATCAGATCCAGCAATCATGATCCTATGCTTACACGAAAATCCACACATGGATGTTTATAGCAGCTTAAGTAGTAATCGCCAAAACTTGGAACCAACCAGGTTATTCTTCAGTAGTTGATTGACTAAATAATCTGTGGTGCATTCAGACAATGGAATATTATGCAGCACTAAAAAGAAATGAGCTATCAAGTCATGAAAAGACATGGAGGAAACTTAAATACGTATTAATAAGTAAAAGAAGCCAATCTGAAAATGCTATACACTGTATGATTCCAAATAAACGGCAATCTGGAAAGGCAAAACTGTGGAGGGAGTGAAAAGATTAGTGGTTGCAATGAGTTAGGGAGAAAGATGAGATGACTAGGCAGAACACACATCATTATTAGGACATAGTATAGTGAAACTACTTTATACGATACTACAATGGTGGATACTTGTCATTATATGTTTGTCAAAACCCATAGAAGGTACAACACTGAGTGAACCCTAATGTAAATTATAGACTTTGGGTGACAGTGATGTGTTGATGTAGGTTCGTCAATTATAACAAATATATCAATCTGGCAGGGGATGTTGATAGTGAGGGAGGTTGTGTGTGTGGGGATGGGGGTAAGGGAACTCTCTGTACTTTCCACCCAATTTTGCTGTAAGGCTAAAACTGCTCAAATAAAGTTTATTGACTAAAAAATCTCAGTAATCAAGATAAATAATATTTAATGCAATATTTAAAAAATAATTATTAAAAAGTATGAAAAAGCAATTATGAAAAAAGTTCATGATGAACAAAATATCAACATTTTATGTAAAGTCAAGATCAGTGTCAACATCAATGCTATGCTGAGCAATATTGAAGCAAAAGAAAAAAAACAAAAAAGATAATATTTTCTTTTAAAATATTTAGTTTATTATGATTTTTTGCATTTCTGTGGATTATTAAAAATATTGCATTAACATATCATCTATCTTGATTAGTGAAAGTTTTGGTGACCCTTATATTTTGCACGTATTCACTTCATTCTGCTTAATTCTTAATTCAATCGTCTCAAAACTGTGGATGGTAGCGATATCTATCTCATAGAATGCTGGTGGGGCCCTAAGGAGCTAATGTATGCTAGGTTCTTATCTACTTGGCATGTGACAAATGATCAATACATTTCAACATGAATATTAATGCTGCCACTACTTATTAGTTGTATTATTTTTTAATCCTATGGGCTAAATTGTTTGTTCTTGCAGAGGAAGGATGCAAAGCAACTGGCCTGTGATTCATTGCTTTTTCAGTTACCAAGGGGATACTACCCAAAAAAGAAATTAGGTGGCATGATTTAATTTTCAGCAAATGTGCTGAAAACCAGTGACAACTGCTATGACTAGAGAGTTCTTACCTATAGAGAGCTCTTTGCAGGATGTCCCTGGCTTAGGCTTGTTTATGGCAAAAACAAACAAACAAACAAACAAGAAAACCCTAGAATCTATGAATTTATAATGCATTCGTCTCTGAAAAATATCTTATTGGCTGTATAATTATCTAGAGTATAAGGAAGAGATGTTTTATAACCAAATTTGTCCTGGCTCTGTGAGTGACCACACCGATAACGGAGAGCTTTTCTTCTTCTGCTCTCCTGGAGAGTCAATCAGGAAGTCCAAAGCCTCTCTCTTTGCCTATGCCTCTCAATTGTATTATTGAAATTGTTTGCAAAGATCTTGGGTTAGATGCCTGATTTGACAAACTGATTTTTTGGTTTACTTCTCACTCAAGTTGCATTTTGGTTATGATTCAATGACAGCTTTGTCCTGGATCCCACACATTTCCTTAACTGTACGATCTGGGTTAAAGTCCCATCCCCTATCTATGACATGCAGTTTATATGGCAGAGAGAAGGAGAAATGGCTCTTAAAGCCTCCAGTTGGATATTACTTGCATTCATATTTCATGAGCCAAATAAAATCCCACAGGAGGACTTATCTCTGTAAGTCACATGGGAATGGGAACAGATATACAGTTTCTCATACAGAGAGGAATGTGAACAGTTGGTAATAATAGTGCCATATACCACAAAAGAAGAGAAATAAACTTAATATATGAGACATTAATGATACTGATATAAAGTTGACCATTAAAGGACAATTAAAATGATGGGAAAAACGAAATTTAGGATTTTTGGTCTACCTCATTTATCCAGCTTTGAAAGTTTTTAATATATTTATGTTTAGTTAAGTACAATAATTGAAGAGAAACACTGGTGATTTGGTATATTAAAATGTTTTGAAATCTTATTTTTAAGCTATTTTCCTTTTCACTATTGAAACAACCTTTTTTTTCTCGGTGTAAAACTCATACCTATTCATTAAAAATTAGATAATATAAGTAATATAATATAAATTCATTTCCTATCCTTCCATATTTTATGTATATGAATGTACATTACAAAAATAGGTAATATTATAGATAATATTTTTTAATCTTATAACTATATTTAGGAACATCTTTCTGCATTAATAAGTTATCAGTTTTAATAATTGTATAGCATGGTAATGTTTTACCATTCTATTGTTGAACATTTATGTTATCCAATATTTATTCATTTGTTAATTCCTCAATAATCACACATTTGGATGCAGTTAATTATAGAAGAATTGCTAGATGAAAGCTAATGCACCTTACTTCAGGTTTTGATTGACATCCCTAACCTGACTTCCATAGAGTTATGATTATGTATGATCATTCAAGAGTATGAGGGCTTAGTTTACCACACACTTACTAATACGTATTCTAAACGTATTTTGCCAATTACACAAAATTGGTATTTTATTGTTATTTTCATTTGCATTTTTGAGAACTAGTGAGAATGAAATTATTCTCAAATGTTATTGGCAATTTATATTTGTGCAATACGTTTTTGGTCTTGTGTTCTTTTTACAATAATATTTATATTTATACTATGGATATGTAAACTATTATTAAACATTAAAAATATTAGCTGTTAAATTATTATGTGTTGGGCCAGGCGTGGTGACTCACAGCTGTAATCCCAGCATTTTGGGAGGCAGAGGTGGGCAGATCACGAAGTCAGGAGTTCAAGATCAGCTTGGCCAATGTGGTGAAGCCCAGTATCTACTAAAAAAATACAAAAATTCACCAGGCGTGGTGGCAGAAGCCTGTAGTCCCAGCTACTCGGGAGGCTGAGGCAGGAGAATTGCTGGAACCTGGGAGGCAGAGGTTGCAGTGAGCTGCAATTGCGCCACTGCACTCCATCCTGGGTCATCCTGGGTGACAAAGTGATACGCCGTCTCAAAAAAAAAAAAAAAAAAAAATTATGTGTTGCAATTAATTTTGCCAACTGCCCTGTTTTAAAGTTTTGATTTATGGTAGCTTCAAATTTCATATTTAGCCAAATTAACTAATCTTTTAAAAATGCCTTATGTTTGAAGTACACCTTATAGTTCATAAATAATTCTTACAGTGATCTTAAATAATTCACACAAGTTGGATTGAATTATAGTTTTTAAAATGCTGTGTGGCCTATCAAGGCTATATAGACGTAATTTTTAATTTTTTGTTTAGTTTTAATTTTTTAAATTTAAAAGTTAAAATTTTAAAATACATTTAGGTGGTACAAGTGCAGTTGACTTACATGAATATATTGCATAGTGGTGAAGTCTGGGCTTTTAGTGTACCCATTACCTGAAGAGTGTACATTGTACCCAATAGGTAGTATTTCTTCCATCAGCACCTCTTCCACCCTTCTATCTTTTGGCATCTCCAATGTCTATTATTGCATCTGTGTGTCTATGTGTACCCATTGTTTAGCTCCCTCTTCCAAGTGAGAACATGTGGTAGTTGGCTTTCTGTTTCTGAGTTATTTCACTTAGGATAATGGCCTCCAGCTCCATCTGTGTTGCTGCAAAAGACATAATTTCATTCTTTTTTATGGCTGAGTAGTATTCCATAATATGTATGGAATATCATATATATACACGTATGTGTGTGTGTACGCAATCACATTTTTACATACATTTTCTTTATCCAGTATGTATGGAATACTATATATATATACATACACACACTGTCTATAAAGTGTGTATGTACATATAAAACATATATATAAGTGTGTGTATATATATATACACACACACATTATATAAAATCACATTTTCTTTATCCAGTCATGCATGGATGGACACTTAGGTTGATTCCATATCTTTGCTATTTTGAATACTGCAGCAATGAACATACAACTGCAGGTGTCTTTTTGATATACTTATTTGTTTTATTTTGGGGATATGCCCAGTAGTGGGATTGCTGTATCAAACAGTAGTTCTATTTTTACTTCTTTGAAACATCTCCATACTGTTTTCTGTAGAGGTTCTACTCATTTACATTCCCACTCACAGTACACAAGTGTTCTCTTTTCTTGGCATCCTCACTAACATCCATTATTTTTTGACTTTTTCTTAATAGCCATTCTGATTGATGTAAGATGACATCTCATCTTGGTTTTAATTTGCATTGCTCTGATGATTAGTGATGTCGAGCATTTTCTCATGTGTTTTTTGGCCACTCATATGTCTTCTTTTGAAAAAATACACACAATTTTTGAGAGAAGATTTGAACTGGAGCCCAGGGCTAGACTGAGCTTCCTCCAGTCTGGTTGACTTGTTCCTCTAGGGTGCTTGGTCGCCAGTTGAATGACTTGACTCTGACTCTTTCCCCCCCTCTTGCTTAATGTTTTATTTCCATGTCTTTATTTCTCTTTGGCCTTAAAATAAAGGAAATACTAGCTCCTCAGCCTATTTTATAGGGCATTATGGTCATCAAAAAAGTAATGTATTGAAAAATACAAAATACTCTCACAGATATATTATTATTTATTCCTTTTTTTGAAAATAAGAACTAATTTCTCAATTCTAAGAAAAAATTACTTAATTGTTTTTCAAATGTCTTGGGAGAAGAAAGTATTTTACAATGCTAATTAGAATTGTATGTAGACACTTTCACCTAAAATCTAACACAGAAACAATAAATATAATATTTGATAGATAAAATATATATATTTTAAAATTACATGTAAAAGTTGTTGAGCATAACAAATTTAATTCTTTACCTTTTACAAAACCCCAAATAATTGAGATTATTCTTTCTGGGCACAAATTCTAACCATAGTAATGTGGAAACTTCCAGGGTAAAGATCATTTGGGTTTTAGGAGTTTGGATTTATGGTTCATTTTCTCCTTATAAGGTAAAACTCATTTGGGTTTTAAGAGTTTGGATGTATTGTTAGTTTTTCTCCTCAGTATGTTAAAGAAATGGGTATTTTTTGAAATGTGTCTTTGTATACGAAGATTATAATTAAAGATTTCTAATGTAGATATATTTATACACAGGTATATCTATGTGGGAGTATGTGTTGTATGCAATTGTAATAAACACATTGTGGTAAGATCATTTTTCGTTTTATTTTAAGGATGTTTTACAGGTTTCCACTCATTCTGTTTGAGTTAGAAACCACGAAAAATATATTTTAGTATGTCTAAATGTTAGGAGAATAACAAAATGCAAGGACAGAAGCATTGGCATGTAGTTATGTTTTTGTCAACTCTTTAATGAAAAGATATTGGTCAGCACCATTGTCTCTTGGGGAGAATATATATATATGTTTTTCTTTTTTTTTGAGATGGAGTCTCGCTCTGTCACCCAGGCTGGAGTGCAGTGGCACGATCTTGGCTCACTGCAAGCTCCGCCCCTCGGGTTCTTGCCATTCTCCTGCCTCAGCCTCCTGTCTAGCTGGGACTACAGGTGCCTGCCACCACACCCGGCTAATTTTTTTTTTTGTAGTTTTAGTAGAGACAGGGTTTCACAGTGCTAGCCAGGATAGGGAGAGAATGTATTTTTAAAATAACATGAAGTGTTAATTAGCTTGATTGTGGTAACCATTTCATGATGTATGTGTATGTCAAATCATTATATTGTATATCTTAAATACGAATACATCTTTATGTATAATAAAACAGGCACCTCTTTTTAAAAATGATTTTTTTCAACATTTCACAGTCCCACTTACAATTAGAATGGAAAATGCTGAAAGCATAGTGGAAAATATTTGAGGGATACTTCATAGTCAGAGCTGTGAAGAAAACCCCAGGATTTCTTCATGGGAAACCAGCTCTGCTTTGTAGATTTAAGTAGCTAAAATAATTGTGACAACTCTGTAGTAAGCATCCCTGTGTTTCAGTGCTTGTCGGAAATGAGCCTCCTCCTCACGGCTTGGGTCTGCTGGAGGAACTCTTTCCTCTGGCTTGCAGAGCCATAACCCATGGGACTGGATACCATTAGCTGTACCCAGAGCAAGAAGCTGGAATACTTGAGGGAACCTCATCAGATTTCTTTCAGTGTACACTCAGTCTCATAAAAGCCTTTTTAGATAGCTGCATGTGAAAATTCAGACCCTCGGAGTAAGGCACTTGTTCTTTTTTGCTCAGCTGTTTGCCACTGCACCACTGAATGCCACAGATAGATTTGCCTGCCCTTTGGACTAGGATTATTGATCCAAATTAATAATGCTCATGGCTACAGCTTCTAATATTTCATAAGAATGACTTTTTCTTTTTCTCTTTAGTGATCTTTTGGTATACCAGTACACAATTCCAGCAAATACAAAAATGTAACTAGAAGAAAATAGAAAGCAGGATTTGAAAAAGATATCAGGACCTCTCAGTGAGAGAAAAAATACTCAAAAGAAAAAACTGAGAAGAGAAATGAGGACACAGGTTTAAACAATTCTTTGAGTCTCGTAGAGGAAAAGACAAGCTAGTTGATTATTTTTAAAAATCTGAGTAAATAATGTTAGTCGAAAGGGTTAATAGAAGGTGGATAAATCTTTACAAATATTAAAGGAAGAATATATACGATGAAGGAATGCTAGCACCACTTAGCAATTTCAGAGTGCTTTCATCTTCAAAGAGTCTTGCCTGTTGACTAATTAATCCTTCCAATACCCTTGTGACGTAGACATGACAAACAAGGATAGAAGCCAGCCTGAAATGACTAACTTCCCAAACTCACTGATTGAGGAAGAATTATGAAAGCATGACAATTTCTAATGGGAAGGATCTTGTCTGATAGGGATTTTATAGTTGTAATTTTTGTTTACTTTGGTGCTTTCTGTTTATTAAAACCAAGCAGCAGCAGGATATTATATGTGTGCGCACGTGTGTGTGTGTGTGTACTTCTAAGGCTTGTTTACAGAAATACAAAGCCAATAGTAAAATATTAAGGAAAGAACTGATCGATCTTGAGCTCAGTTAATTTTATACTAATGTGAAATTCTCAAACAACACAAGAGTAAAAAAATGAACACAAGACCAAAAACTTCTTGCACAAATATAAATTGCCAATAATATTTGAGAATAATTTCATTCTCACTAGTTCTCAAAAATGCAAATGAAAATAACAATAAAATACCATTTTTACCTAATTGGCAAAATACTTTTAGAATACATATTAGTAAGTGTGTGGTAAATTAAGCCTTCATACTCTTGAATAATACTATGTGTGTACGCACATGTGTGTGCGTGTGTGTACTTCTAAAACTTGTTTACAGAAATACAGAGCCAATAGTAAGATATCAAGGGAAGAACTGATCGATCTTGAGCTCAGTTAATTCTATACTACTGTGAAATTCTCAAACAATGCAAACATAAACCATCAGTATTAGCAGCAGTTAGGTAGTTGTTTTGTATTACAGTGATTGATGCATGTAGATGAGAAGTACCAACTATAAATTTCAATGGGGTAAAGGAAATAACACTTATTGGAAGCTTATTGTCTGTCCAGTCCTGTGACATGCAGTTTATATATTCTTTCTTGGTGTTTTGAACACCAAGACAAATATGCAAGGCCTGGTGAAATGAGAGGTCTGAAAATTTTAAGTTCTTAATAGCCAAGCTTTTGTTTTGGAAACTTATCACTGAGGTTCTAGCTGACTACAAATGCCATCAGGATTGTAATAAACTTCTTCCACCTCTTACAACATTCTGAACTCATTCTCTGTGGCAGGAGAGAACCTCATTCCTATTTGTCTTCCATAATGACTTCCAAATAACTTGAGTTATTTGGAAGTAGCTTAAAGAGAGCCAAAGTGCCTAGAAACTCTGGTTTTATACCTGGAAATATTTATAGGTAACTATACTCCCCAAAAGGATCTATATAATAATCATTTCTGGTAAAAAGGAGAGAAAGAAATAATTCTCCCTGTGTAAGCTCTTGGAAAATACCTCTAAAAACTTTGTTATCTCTGCCTTAATGAGTATAGAAATAGCCCATTTTAATTCATTTAAAAATGATTTAATGTTAATTAATGGAGCTTTTGGTTTCTCTTAAAGGTACTACTTTTCTTCAAGAAAGGTGATTTTAAAATATCTATTTTATACAGTATATCTAAGGTGATTTTAAAATATCTATTTTATACAGTATATCTTTTACAAAACATGGGTAGTGCTATCTATTAATAGAAACATCTATCAATATATGCTAATAAAATTATTATAAAATAAAAGTAGGTGGTTAATACTTAGAAAATTATAGATTAGTTAATTTTCTAAGTTTTCATCAACTAGAAGATAAATTCTATAGTTTTAACATTTAGTTAAATATAGAAAATTATGTTTTAGTCATCTTATTTGTTTCATCTACAAATGTTCCCCATCCTGCTTCCAACATATATGCCTTTTTCTTATAATTTGGCTTTAGTTTTAAATCTTAGTGATTGATTCCTGTAGCTAGTTTTTAAAAGACCCCAGTCTGTTTCCCTTTCTCTGCCTGCCTGTCTGTGTAGTACTGTGACACTTGTCTACTATTCCCCTACTGTGAAACCAATATATCTTTCCCCAAACTCGCAGAAAAAATGGCATGAGCTCCTGACCACTCTGGGATGATAACGGCAGTGCTGTGCTGTTGGCACGCTGAGGTGTTGGTAGCAGGGAGTCACCTTATTCACTTGCGGTAGCAGCCATTCCATCTCAGCTTAATGGGGATAACAGCAGCGAGTCTCACTGATTAGAAACCTGCTAACATATGCATCTTCCTTCATTTCCTTTCCTTTAGGATAATCTTCATTGTGGACATATTTAGCTTTATTGTGTTGCTCTTAAAATTGCTACTAAGACCTTTGATATGGTATTGACCTAGAAATGATAAATGACTAAATATTTCCAAAAGGAAACTTGGCTGCCTTTTCTGCACCACTGCTACAAGATTTTCCTTCCAACATATGAGGAGTACAGAGTGCAATTGGATTGAGCTCTCACCCTTATCCTTTTCTGCATTGGCACCACAATATTATGAGTCTGTGTCTTTCCTTTCCTCTCTCTTTTCTCCTGGTCTTTCCTTCCCCAAAAATAAGCATGAATTTTCAACTCAGTCCGTAATCTCCTTAACACTGTGTCTGGGTAACTAAGGTCATGTCTATTATTGCCCCCAAATTTTAAATACGATGCAAACTTGACAACATTCCTTCAGTCATTCAATTAAACAAAGTTTGTTGAGTGCCTACGGTATGCCAATCACAGTTTTAGGCACTAATGTAACAACAGGGAATAAGAAAAACGTCCTGCCCTGATGGAGTTAAGAGTCATTGGAGAGGCTGACACTGGAGTACTCTTAATGAACAGCTGTCCATTTCTATTGGGTCACAAAATCCAATCCATCTACTAGATTCCAATCACTCAGATACTTTCTGTTGTTTTTAATTTCTTCCTGTATTTTTGTGTTGCTACCTGAGATCATTTTCCTTCTGCCATGTCAAATCCGTCATATAGCATGGTTACTATAGTTCATGATGATATATTGTATAATTGAAAAATGCCGAGAAAGTGGATGTTAAGTGTTCTTGCCAGAAAATGATAACTATGTGAGGTAATGCATTTGTTAATTAGCTAAATTTAACCATGCCACAATGTATATGCACTTCAAAACATCATGTTGTATACAATAAATACATGCAATTTCATATGTCGATTTTAAAAATAAATAAATTTGAAAAAAAGAAATTCTTTTTTGTTTATTCTTGTCTGCTGGCAACAAATTCTCTTAGTTTTTGTATGTATGGTAATATCTATTTCTCTTTCACTTTTGAGGAATATTTTCTGTGGGTATAGAATTATAGTTTGGCTATATTTTTCTTTCAGCACTTTAAAGAGATCACTCCTTGTCTTCTTGATTTCATCGTTTCTATTAAGACATCAGCTGTAAATCTTCTTTGCTTCTTTAGAGAATGTTTTTCCTTGAGACATTTTTAATATTTTCTTTTGTCTCTAGTTTCAGAAGATTTTCTATAATTCGACTAGGGGTGTGTGTATATGTGTGTGTGTGCACATACGTATGTGTGTTTTATCTTACTGGTGATCTGCAGTTTTTCTAAGATTTGCATCTTGATTTGATTTTTTGGTCATATTTTGAAAATCACTATCTTGTCCAATATTTTCTCTGTCTTGTTCTCTCTCTATTCTTCTGAGACTTCAATTATATTTTTGTTGCAATTTTTCTCCATGTCTCATATACACATATTGTATATCACACACATACATACGTATATGTATACTTCTGTAATCTGTACATATATCCATGCATATTTTTCCTGTATTACTTTATCCCTTTCTTTTGGTTTCTATGCTTCAGCCTGTATTTTTCTCCTGACTAGCTCACTAATTCTTTTGTTGTATCAATCTGCTGTTAAACTTGTCTATCAAGTCTAAATTTCAGTGTGTCACATTTTCAACTCTAGAACTTTTATTTAATTCTTTTTAATAGACACCAGCTCTCTAGTAAAGTGCTCTATTATGTCCTCTACTTCTGGAAAAACATTAAATACATTATCTAATCTAATCACTTCAATAACTTGGTTAAATCGAGGGTTGTTCCTACTGCTTTTCCTTGGTCACGTTTCTTGGCATGCCTAGTAAATTTTTATTGAATGATAGACATTGTGCGGGCTCTGGATGATATATTTTTTTCAATAGCATTTACCCTGGCCTGTATTAGAAACAGAGTTGCATCAGATGATATGAATCTGATCAGGGAGTGCAACTCAATGCTGGCTGCAATTATTGTATGGCTGTCTATCTCTGGTTGTCCCATACTCCGAGGGTGTAGACTTCTAGGATTCCCACTGAGATCCTGAAGTATTTGCTAGAATCCCTCTTCACTGATATTCCCAGGCTCTAATTTCCGTATCTTTAGCATGGTCTGTTTAGTTAGTGGAGAATAAAAATACACTAAGCCTTTTTAAAAAAAAATGCTTTTACCCTTGGGAGTGTCATGATCAGGACTATATATGGAGGAGATTTAGGGAGCTCAAATAGGAGGTTATAGTAACAGTCTGGATATGAGTTAATGAAGGCTGATGATACAGGAAGTTGGAAGCAGGAATGTAGGTGAAGAGACACATACAGAACCTCTTATGGAAGAAGAGAGGGTGAGTAAACTAGTTGACTATGTGAAGGTTGATGTGTCAAAGTTTTGAGCCTAGGGAGCTGAGATGTGTTCCATGGACAACTGGAAAAATGAGATTTTAACTTAGAAGATATTTTAGAGATGGAAATACACATTTGGGGGTAATACACACATAGGAGAAGATGTAAGAGTTTGAGGTGGATGAGAGCATTGTTTGAGAACACATAGAGCACGAAGAGAGAAGTATAGAAGGACATAATCATAGGAATCATATGCATTTGGGGATGAATCTGATGACAGACAACTCTTTTCACTTAACCCATGTGTGCCCCCTAATATATAAGGCACAATTCCAGCAAAGGAAAATACCTTGAATTTAAATATAGACAGTATTTAGTATCATAAGGGAGCAGAGATGAAATAAAACATGAAATAATTTCATGATTTCTATGCTTTTAGCTCTTCTTTTCTTGTACCAGACAATACAGAAATTCTATGAGCACTGTGTGTAGAGACAATCAGTTCTCCAGTATTAATGAAAGATTTGGTTAACTCTATTCTTTTTAGGACTCTTTAGCCTTTTGAGGACTGAAATTAGAAAACAACTTGTTGAAAAGTGTATATGGCATTCTTAAATCCAGGAGAGGCGTGAGTAGAGCAACGGGAATGTGTCAGTGTTGAAAGTAAATATACTTTGTGTCAAAATGCACTGTAGGGCCAGTGGTATGTGATAAGATATGGAAGCTTGCTTTGGAACTCTCCTTGCAAGTACCGGCACTGGGATTTTAATAATATAACAATTCTTGGGGCTTTCTGACAAGGAATGCTTGAAAGCATGCATCACTGCAGCAGGCTTATCAGTCCACTTCCAGGACAAACCCAGAAAGAATTTTCCTATATTAGTCTTCAGCATTACATTTGTCTCAGCTGTCAGTTACATTTGCTGAAATAAACCAACCTTAGTGATTTTTGCAACATGTAGTAGTTTTAAGAGCACATTGGAATTGAAAGGAACTCATGATTCGAATAAAAAATAGTAAATTTGGCTGGGTGTTTCTGTCATTTTTCAGAGTTCTATAACTGACACTGATAGAAAATATTTTTGGAAAAAACAAAATCAAACAGTGGAGTACTATGTCCTTGAAATATACACTTTATGACTTCTCTCTATACACTGTGAAAGTAAACATGTATGTTTCTATATAGTTCTAATCCCTTGATAAGAGCATAGATTTATGGATGTTTAACTTAACAGCTGTGCCCATAAAACCCAGCCCGATACAGTCTCTATATGCCTGCTATATTTGAAGATCTTGTTTAGAAATTTTTTTACAGACCTTCTTCTCTTCACTATTCTTCACACCTCCATTTAGCTCCCTTCAGTGGCTATGTATGTTCTTTGGAATTACACACATGGAAGGAGGAAAAAAAAAAAAACTACCACATTTTCTGCCAACTGAAATGACATTCAGCAATACAAGCAATAGTCACCTTTTTGTTTTTGTTTTTGTTTTTGTGATCACAGATTGGCAGGTTGGTACCAACCCGTCTAGAGCAGTGATTCTCACCTTGGCAGCACTTTGGTGTTGCCAGGAAGCTTTAAAAAGGAGAGAGGCCTGGGTCCTATTCAGAGGTTCTAGTTTCATTAGTTTGAGCTGAATCCGGGACATAGGGATTTTTTAAAACTCCCTGGATAGTTATAAAATACAACCTAGAAGAAACCTTAAGAAACTCAATTCCCCAAAGTAACTCTAAGAATTAACTACATAGAAAACCCTGCCTGGATTTTCATCTCATAAATAATACTTAATCTTAATGGTTCTAGACATAGAGACTGGCCATACTTATTCAAATATGAATTCAGTGTGAGTTTGAGTGGGAGTGTGAAAAACACGGGCCTATTTTATATGTGTTACTGGTGAGCTTGCCAGATTTAGCAAATAAAAATAGAGAATGCGCAGTTTGATTTGAATTTCAGATAAACATTGAATAATTTTTTAGTAAGTCACATGCAATGCTTAGGACATGCTTGTACTAAACAAGTATTTATTGTGTATTTGAAATTCAAATTTAGCTGGTATCCTGCATTTATTTGGCAGCTCTAATTACAGGACATGCAGAAAATTTTTACCAATTTCACTTTAATCAAAGCATTTTATTTGACTTGTAACCAATCACCTATGAAACCATTTCATATAGTTCTAACCACAGTGAAGTCACACAGAACAAGCAATCTAGCCCTTGTGGTTGAGACATTTAACCCAATTCACTAAACCTCCTGGCCTACTTTTTCACTTAAAAAAATCACTTTGTCTAAGATATTTATAGAAGAGATCCATTCTAATTTCCTTTACCTCTTGAGTACACAGTTTGTAATTCCTCCAGCAGAGATTTATCAGTTTTCTAATACAGTTCTGGGGGAAAACCCCAGTGCTGAAGGGGTTCACTTCTCCAACGTAAGTTGTCCCGACTGTCTTAATCTGTAGGCCAATTTGCTCTACAGCCCCCTAAGGAAGGAACTTGTTGATTTTGGCAGTGTTTACCTTTCCTACAAACAAATTTGACATTTTCCAGACTGGCTGGCTCTTAAAAATCACTTGAGGGCTGGGGAAAAGCTGCCTCTAGGCTGCTGCAGAATGCTCCCTGCTCTGTTCTAGGAAAATCTTTGTGCCCTTCACAGCTGCTGGTGGATAATCTATGGAGTCACGATTATTTAGAATCTGTGGAGAGGCTGTGCAGTTCCTGGAGTTATTTTCAATAAGGAGAGTGGGAGAATCTGTAAAATAAAAAGATGAAATGTTCTGGCCTTATTTAATAGTAGTACGGACTTTTCCACAGGGAAAGGAGAAAAGAACAGATTTATATTTTGTTTTCTCATAGAGGCAAAATCTTTTTAGAAATGTCACTTTACACACACAGCAACATTTAGTATATCACGCGCTTGCACACTGCTAGCTTTCTGTTAGTATGGTTAGTCATCTTTGTTTGGGAAGGCTGAATTGCTATCATTATCTTTTTTCATTTGTTAAGATCATCGACTACTCTTTAGTTCTCCAGCCACCCCTCCCTGTCCCTGAGATAAAAACCTATTTAGCATCCTGGGGCAGTCCTTGTAAACTTCTCACACGAAGGAAACTTTCTTTGCAGGCACTAAGTAGAAGCTGACATCACTGTTAATCAAGGCATTCCAATTTATGTTTTACAGAAAAAAGGTGCAATGCATGTGCTTGTTAGGGTTTCCTTACATCTGCTCTTTCATTTCTAAAGATTCTGAGATTTAATTGAATATTCTCCTCATTCTGTCAGCTGTGAGACTAGAATTTTGTTTATCAAGATTAGCTTGATCTGGAAAGTATAATTTACTTTATTTCCCCATGATATATTTTAATGCTATGTCTGGTGAATTAAAAGCTTTGTATTTAGTTAATTAAAATGCTTTCCTCTAGGTAGCAACTTTGCTATCTTCATTGTTTTAAACCTGAAGAGTTAAGATCTTAGCCTCTCAGCCCTTCCTTCTCCACCTTGCCACACCCCCGCCCCAGGCATTGTAGACCATGGTATTCACACATCTCTTCACGGGAGCTTCCACTCCCGTAAATTTGGGGGAATGTCACTTTTCCAGCCACTGTCGTCCATGGTACTCACAGATCGCTTCCTGGGAGCTTCCACTTCTGATAAATTTGGGGGAATATAAAACTTTGCTCCAATTGGTTTCTTGTCTCTTTTGTTTTCTGTTCCTACATTAAGGGTTTTTTTGGTTTCTTTGTTTTTATTTCTGTTTTTGTTTGTTTGTTTGTTTTTAAATTTAGAGCCTTCTATCAAATGTCTGTTACCATTTAGCCTAAGTTTGGGGTGTGCTGAGATTCCCTCCTCTTTTCCCTTTCTCTGCAGTTCTGCTTGGGAATAACTGTATCCTTCCTCTTCCAAGTCTCTGCTTTGTTACATTATTCCTTTCCTTCTTCATTCCCTCCTGTTTGCTCAGAATAGCTGCTAACAATGAAATTTACTGTTCTGATCCTTCTGCTTATTTTTGCCACACAAGCCAGGTCCTGGCACCACTTTGCTCTGTCACCTCGGCTAGATTGATTATGGGGTGGGAGTGGGGTTTGACCAATACGTAATTCACTACTAGAGGCGCTCCAAACTGTTGGAACCAAACCTCTAACACTTTGATTTAATGCTTCAGAATAAACTTGAATCTTGGCCAAACTCACCAATTATTTGGCTCAAATGCATAAACCTGAGTTGCATTTAGCCTTATGCTCCTCCATCCCATGAGCCCTGGAGTAGAATTCTCTTTGCGGGTGAAAGCCAGAGTTCATTTGCAGTGGGGAGTCAGGGTAGCTCCTTTTTATGGTTTGTGGTAAAGGCCAAGGGTGGGCGTGTGAGGAAGGGATGCTGGAGATTCTTCTCTTCCCTTTGTACACAGAACCACTCATTCTATTTTTCATATTAAACAAAGTCTATCTGCACTTAAAGTTTTAGATTTGGGTTTTAAAGTGACTGCCATTGAAGTTATGCAAACGTTTTAGTTTGTTCCACCATTTTGATAATTTTTAGAAACATAGTCCAAGATATACCTTTAAGTTTTGAGTTTATTGGATAATACAGTTGGCCTTCTGTATTCCTGGGGTCTGCATCTATGGATTGAACCAAACTATGATCAAAAATACTCAGAAAAGGAATTGCATGTGTACTAAACATATACAGACTTTGTGTCTTTATTGTCATTATTCTCTAAACAATGTAGTATAACAACTATTTACATACCATTTACATTGTATTAGGTAGTATAAGTAATCAAGAGATGATTGAAAGTATACAGGAGGATGTGTGTAGGTTACATGCAAATACTACATCATTTTATATCCAGGACTTGAGCATTTATAGATTTGCATATCTCTCGATGTCCTGGAAGCAATCCCTCACAGATACGTAGGGACAACTATATATGCTTTGATATCACACAGCTCACAATGAAAGTAACGCTTCCATTACCACTCAGGTAATTCACTCTCTTGAAAACTGCACTGAGTCCTTCTCTTACAGGTACATAGAAACTTAGAGTTTAGAATCCATCCTTAGGTACCATAGCACGCTTAATATCAAATATTGTTGTAGTGTTTTCTATGACAATATTTTTTGCCCATGGAAAATGTGCCATGATGACTATAACCATCAAAGGGGCTGTCCCAGAGGGCACACGTCAGGTCTGCATAAACTTAGAGAGCCCAACTTCTCACTGGCTCATGTCTGAGGCCACGGAAACTACTTTCTGCCAAATAAGTCAGCCGGGACATTCTGGCAGCTTGGAAGGGATTGTTATGTGGATGGATATTAGCAGCTTCCCAGACACAATTAAATCAGGCCAGAAACCATATTAGACACTTTTGCCAAATTTTTATTAAATCAAAGTAAACTAGGTCCCTGCTTATTCGTTAACATTATTTTGGTGAAACTTAGCCTAAGTCAAAGGTTAAAAGAAAAACTTTGTCTCCCTCTTCCCACTGGCACTGCCTTTGTTCTAACAAGGTAACATTGATTTTGGATTCACTAGGATCACAAGTTCCTTCTTAATCCAACTGAAAATAATCCTGAACTGATTTTGCAATTTGTTTCCAGAATAGGTTTTACAAAAGCCATGAATTTCCATAGAGAGATTCAGCTTCTCTATGTAAATGCTTTGGCTCATATGTATAAATTTGCAATTCTTTTGTTTTTGCAACAAGTTACCTAAACAATCTGGCCCAATGTGGAAACAGGTCAAATAACAACAACAAAAAAAGCATTCTAGCTGCTTTATAGTTGCTTTCACTGTGAAAAATACATATTTCTAATTCCAATATAAAGAGACCTTTATATATGATATGCACTGTGCACAAAATATTGAAAATTTACAAAAGCCACTACTGAGATATTGTGGCTTCAAGAATTGATTTATTTGCTGGGCAATGCAAGATTATGGAAATGATTATGGGGCATCATTTGTAAATGTTGGCTATGTTAATGTTGGGCATAAAGTTGGTGTTGCCGCAGAAAGAAAGTGAGGCCTGGCATGAAGCAGTTTATTCTACCAGGGGTCACGGGGGGCCATCACTGCATCCTAAGCAGGGCCACAGGGCATCAGATTTTGGTCAGCGTCAGAAGACAGGAGCAAGGGCAAAGCATAGCCCGGACTCTTTATTGGGATTTCCATGGAAAAGGCAAGGCCGGGCAAGGTAAAGGGATTAGAATTGACTAGTTTAAATAGTACTGGGGTTTTGGCTAGAGGGCTGGCCTCTAGTTGTCTTGTACCAGGCTCTGGGAGGATTCAGGGCAGGGAATACATTATTGGCTTTGTGTGTGAGAGTTACATAAGGGGTTGGTGGAGTCTACAGACTCAGGACCGGCTGGTTTGTATATGGCAGACATGCTCCCAGCCTAGGCTTTTGCTCTAAGAAAGGGTTAGCCCTGGGAAAGACAATCTCTCTCCTGCCAGGAAGGCTTTTAAGATGTCAAGGTTTCACAAAATACAGAAAACAAAACACATGATTAATGCAGCATCTCTAGCAACTTTCACAGTATTTTCAGAGCCACAAACGCTAGAAGACTTCATCTTTATATTTCACAGTCCCAAGCCATATGGAACAAGGGCATGAAATTCTGACTATGCAAAAGAAAGAAAATGTCATCTTTTAAAACATTTCTTCATAAGGTAGGAGGGTCTAAGATCCTAAGGACACATGAGAGTGAGGAATCAGGTCCATGAAGACACTGCTGCACTGTTGTATCCACTGATCAACTTAAAATATTACCAGTAATTTTAAAACCTCCTTGTGTTCCCATCCTTAAAAAGATCCTTATTGGTACTCCCAGAGAAAACTGACTTCTGTATTTATCTTTCCTTGGTTTTTAAAAAATCTGTTACCTAGTATGATTGAATCCTTAAATAATGTGTTATTTAGCTTTGCAGTTTTGAACTTTATAGAAAATGAACCACAAAATACGTGTTCTTTGCCCATGTGCTTTTTTCCCCTCTCCATTCTGTCTTGAGACTCACTCATGTTGATGAACCTGGCTGTCGATTCATTTTCAATGGACTGTGATATTTGATTGTAAAAATATATCGAACTTGATTATATGAAAATTTTTGTCCATTTCCTTGTGTACATGTTTATGGGGAAGATCTTTCAGAATGTAATCCCTAGATTAGAAGTTAGACACATCGGCCGGGCGCGGTGGCTCAAGCCTGTAATCCCAGCACTTTGGGAGGCCGAGACCGGCGGATCACGAGGTCAGGAGATCGAGACCATCCTGGCTAACCCGGTGAAACCCCGTCTCTACTAAAATATACAAAAAACTAGCCGGGCGAGGTGGTGGGCGCCTGTAGTCCCAGCTACTCGGGAGGCTGAGGCAGGAGAATGGCGTAAATCTGGGAGGCGGAGCTTGCAGTGAGCGGAGATCCAGCCACTGCACTCCAGCCTGGGTGACAGAGCAAGACTCCGTTTCAAAAAAAAAAAAAAAAAAAAGAAGTTAGACACATCTTAAGCTTTGTTTGATAATGCCAAAATACATTCCAAATTACTTTTCATGGGCTCAGTAGTACTTTGTATTATTAGACCTTCTGATTTTTGACAAGTTGGTGTGGAGGAAAACAGTGTCCCACCATGGTTTTAGTGTGCTTTTTTAGAATTATTATTATTACTTGTGAGTTTTTGACAACCATGTTTCCTTTTCTGTTACATACCTACTTATGTCATTTGTTACTATGGTAATTTATAGGAATTCTTTATACTTATGGTCACTAATTATTTGTCAGTAACAGGCACTGCAATTATCTTCTTTCAATTCATGGCTTTTTTTTTCTACTTTATTAATGTCATCTTTGATCAATAGATTTCAATGTAGTCAAATGTATTAAAGTTTTTCCTTATGATCTGTGCCTTTTCCTTTGTATTTGAGAAATATTTGTCGATCATGAAATAATAAAGACGTACATTTTCTTCTTTAATAGTTTGACTTTTATATTAAACTTTCATCCGTGCAGAACAAATTTTTGTGTGTTGGGTGATTTTTGTAGATTTTGTTTTCATTTGAATGGGCACATGCCCCAGTACTATTTATTCAATAATTCATTTCTTCCCTACTGATTTATAGTGCCACAGATGTCCTATGTCACATTTTCTTACATGCGTGGATTTGTTTTTGACATCCCTATTCTGTTCAACTGGTCATTTATCTACCTGTAGACTGATGTTATATGAATTACTGTAGCTTAATAGTAATTCTTGATATCTGATATGAATGGTAATGCCAACTTTTCCTTCTCCTTCTCCCTACCATTTTTTTCTTTTTCTTTTTTTTTGTTTTGAGATGGAGTCTTGCACTCATCGTCCAGATTGGAGTGCAATGGCATGATCTTGGCTCATAGCAGCCTCTGCCTCCTAGGTTCAAGCAATTCTCCTGCCTCAATCTCCTGAGTAGCTGGGATTACAGGCGCACACCACTACATCCAGCTAATTTTTTTGTGTTTTTAGTAGAGACAGGGTTTCACCATGTTGGCCAGGCTGGTCTTGAACTCCTGACCTCAAGTGATCTGCCCACCTTGGCCTCCCAAAGTGCTGGGATTACAGGCATGAACCACTGCACATGGCCTCCCTTTTACTTACTCTTCTTTTTCTTCTTTTAGCTTCTTCACTCCTTGTCCTTCTCCTCTTCTCTCCTCTTCCTCCTCTTCCTACTCATCCTCTTCTTCTTTTTCTTGGTTGCCTTGGCTCTTTTGGTTTTTTCTTTTCATATGCATTCTAGAATCAGTGCATATATGTTATTTAAATTAATTTTTATTTCAATAGATTTTTGGGAAACAGGTGATGTTTGGTTACACAATTAAGTTCTTTATTGGTGATTTCTGAGCAGTGTACACTGTACCCAATGTAGTCTTTAAGGTAGTCTTTTATCCCTCACTCCTCTCTCATCCTCACCCCTGAGTCCTCAAAGTCCATTGTGTCATTCTTAAGCATTTGGGTCCTTATAGCTTAGCTCCCACTTATGAATGAGAACACACACTGTTTGGCTTTCCATTCCTGAGTTACTTCACTTAGAATAATGGTCTCCAATTCCATCTTGCTGCATTATTTTGTTCCTTTTGTGGCTGAGTAGTATCCCACAGTATATCTATCTATCTATCTAGATATCTATCTATCTATCTATCTATATATATCTATATAGTGATATAGATATATATATCTAGATAGATAGATAGATATACTGTGGAATATCTATCTATATCTATATATATATCTATATCACTTTTTCCTTATCCATTTAGTGATTGATGGGCATTTGGGCTGGTTCCATATTTTTGCAATGGTGAATTGTGCTGCTATAAACATGCCTGTGGAAGTATTCTCTTTGTATAATGACTTCCTTTCCTCTGGGTAGATACCCAGGAGTGGAATTGCTGGATCAAATGGTAGACCCACTTTTATAGTAGTTCTTTAAGGAATTTCCACCTTGTTTTTCATAGAGTTGTTCTAGTTTACATTCCCACCAACAGTGCAAAAGTGTTTCCTTTCACCACATCCATGCAACATCAATTTTTTTTTTTATTTTTTGATTATGGAGATTCTTGCAAGAGTAAGATGGCATCACATTGTGGTTTTGATTTACATTTCCCTGATCATTAGTGATATTGAGCATTTTTTCATATGTTTGTTGGCCATTTGTATATCCTCTTTTGAAAATTGTCTATTCATGTCCTTAGCCTACTTTTTGATGGAATTGATTTTTTTATTTTTTATTTTTTGCTTGTTTTGAGTTTTCTTTGTTTGTTTGTTTCATTTGTCTTTTTGCTAATTTGTTTGAGTTCTCTGTAGATTCTGGATATTAGTCCTTTGTGAGAAATATAGATAGTGAAGATTTTCTCCTATTCTGTTGGTTGTTTATTTGCTCTGCTGATTATATATTTTGCTGTGCAGAAGCTTTTTAGTTTAATTAAGTCCTGTCTATTTATCTTTGTTTATGTTGCATTTTCCTCTGGGTTCTCGGTCATGAAGTCTGCTTATGTCAATGTCTAGAAAGGTTTTTTCAATGTTATCTTCTAAAATGTTTGTGGTTTCACTCCTTAGGTTTACATCTTTGATCCATCTTGATTGATTTTTGTATAAGGTGAGAGATGAGAATCCAGTTTTATTCTTCTACATGTGGTTTGCCAATTATCCCAGCAACATTTGTTGAATAGGGTGTCCTTTGCCCCCTTTATGTTTTTGTTTGCTTTGTCGAAGATCAGTTGACTGTAAGTATTTGGCTTAATTTGTGGGTTCTCTATTCTTTTCCATTGGTCTATATGCCTATTTTTATACCAGTACCATGCTGTTTTGGTGACTATGGCTTTATAGTATAGTTTGAAGTCAGGTAATGTGATTCCTCCAGATTTGATCTTTTTGCTCAGTCTTACTTTGGCTATGTGGGCTCTTTTGTTTGGCTCCATATGTATTCTATGATTTTTTTTCTAGATCTGTGAAGAAAGATGTTGGTATTTTAATGGGAATTACTTAAATTTATAGATTGCTTTTGGAAGTATGGTCATTTTCACAATATTGATTATATCCATCCATGAGCAGAGGATGTATTTCCATTTGTTTGTGTCATCTGTGATTTATTTCAGCAGTGTTTTCTAGTTTTCCTTGTAGAGCTCTTTAACCTTTTAGGTTAGGTATATTCCTAAGTATTTTATATATATTTTTTGCAGCTATTGTAAAAGGGGTTGAATTCTTGACTTGATTCTCAGCTTGGATGCTGTTGGTATATAGCAGAACTACCAATTTGAGTACTTAATTTTGTATCCTGAATCTTTGCTGAATTCATTTACCAGTTCTAGGAACTTTTTAGATGAGTCTTTAAGGTTTTCTAGGTATACAATCACGTCATCAGCAAACAGTGACAGTTTGACTTCCTCTTTATCGATAATGAAAGAAATGCAAATTAAGAAGGCAATATCAACTTTACTTTTCAATAGCAAAATAAAGCAGACTGACCATATTAAGTGTTGGATGGAGTGTGTATCCAGGATTTTCTTTTACTTCGATGGTAGAAATGTAAACTGGTACAGCTACTTTGGAAGACAATATACATCTGACATTTGCATTCTTTAAAATCTAACAATTCTACTCCAAGTTTCAATTCCAGGAAAAGTTTAGTACATGTGTCCCCAAAAACATGTACACAATAACACTGATCATAAAGGAACAAAATGGAAAAATACAAATACATATAGATAGAAAATATATAAATTATGGTATCTTTTCACAATAGAGTATATTTAGCTACATGCAACAACATGGATAAACATTAGTTTCAATTTGCTGAATCAATAAAATAAGTCTCAAAAGACAACATACAGTTTGATATTCTTGTTTTGAAACTCACAGCCAGGTAAAACTAAACAATATTTTTTAGGCATAAAATGTATGCTGTAACTCACCTATATAAAGAACAAAGAGAAAATAGATATAAAATTCAGGTATTGGTTATTTCTGGAGAAAAGGAAGGGATGTGGGATTAGGAGAAGTGCTTAGGAAAAAGTATTTTTGGTAGAATAGTCTAGCTCTTGGATTAGATAGTGCTTTGGGGGTTGTTGATTATAGAATTAAGAATAAGTACATTAGAAAACAAATAAACCCATCTTTCTTTATATAAAGAAAGGTCCTATATCTAAGACGATGATGATGTGTTGTGAATGAAGGATTATGACCAATCTAATCCATGAGGTCTAGTAAATAAGTAAGTAAACATTAAATGATAAGCATTTCTATAATAAATGGCTTTGGAGAAAGGAAAGGGTAATGTCCACAAAACCCACTGGAAGCTCTGAAATGAGGAGCTCTCAGTTCTTCTTCATGGGTAGGACTGTCTAGAAGTGAGAAGCAGTCAATAGTGATTGCTCTAACTACACCACTAAATAAGAGAGTTTGACTCATCTCTTTAATCAAACATTACATTCAGAATAGTATATAATGATTCTGCAACTGGGTAAGTGGGACCAGTTAAACAATTAATCATCATTAATCATCATTTTAATGTTAATCATTTTACCTAACTTTTCTTCAATTTAAAGAAATCTTAAGATTTCTTTAAATCCAATAACCAATAACTAAACACATAAACTTTTAAACACAATGGCACACCCTTTCATGATTGTCTAATAAAATCTGAGATTGACAGATGATGCCCATATAAGATATTAACACACACACAGCCACACCCCCACACACACATACACACCAGATAAAGTAGCAATTTTTTAAAATCACATGAAATCAATACCACTCATATAGAGAGGGCAAGAAAAACAATTAAAACCTTAATGTTGAATGGAGATGTGGCCCATATTTTTAAAGTTGATGTTAGTTTCGCCATGAGGGTGTAAAGTACAAAAGAAAGTGGGTGAAAAAGACATAATCAGAGTACAGATATATTTATATCTATAAAGCATGGAGTGAGCTAAGATTAAATTGTATAAAATACATGTTAGAAATTATTTCAGTAAAGGCTGTAGACTTGAAGTCATTCTGTGATGGCAGCTTATCAGAAAAAAATCATGGGTCCCAAATGAGATGTTCTTTTAACATTGACTAAGTGACATTAATACACTTTGATTTATTCTTTGAAACAAGTAGTATAGGATTTTATTACAGGATTCTAATGTGTGTGAAGGATCACATGAATTATGAAAGGTATTATTTCTTTATTTTATTTTGTTTTATTTTATTTTATTTTATTTTATTTTTTATTTTGAGACAGAGTCTTGCTCTGTTTCCCAGGCTGGAGTGCAGTGGCGCGATCTCAGCTCACTGCAACCTCTGCCTCCCGGGTTCAAGTAATTCTCGTGCCTCAGATCTTCTGAGTAGCAGAGATTACAGGCGTGTGCCCCCATGTCCGGCTTTTGTGTTTTTAGTATGGACAGGTTTATGCCATGTTGTCCAGGCTGGTCTCGAATTCCTGATCTCAAGTGATCCACCTGCCTCGACCTCTCAAAGTGCTGGGATTACAGGCATGAGCCACCGTGCCAGGCCAGGAGATATTATTTCTTTATCACCTTGTCCTCTACTTTGTCACCATTCCATGAGAAATATTCCCATGTTTAGTCTGACTCAGGGCTGGGTTTCTCCTACCACAGGTCTTTGCATCGGTATGGAGTCCTGCTGCGTTCTCAGACATTGCCTCTGAGGCACTATAACAGGAATGAAGGGAAAAAGATCACTAAGGTCATACAAATTGACATGTCATTGAAGGTACTCGATTGTTTAAAACACAGGCACTTTGCATCCCACTGAAAAGTGTCATTCGTTGAAATAACATTATACATTATGTATCTTCAGAAAGACAAAATAAATCAACTAAATTTTCTTGTTGGGTAACAGATGAACAGTGGTTGAGTTCATCAAATGTCATTTTTCAAAGACAATGTATTTCAATGCGAGTTGTACTTGCAGTTTCGGAAAATCATACCTCTATACACAGAGCTAATTCTGAGTAACAAGTCAGCAATCCAGACTGATTCTGTTCCATCTTGGTGTCATGCGTTTTGAGGATCCTAATTCACATACTAGGTAATATGAATTGCCTATTATGTGAATTAGGGTTCTCAAAACGCATGAAACCAAGGGTCAGCAAACATTTTCTGTTAGTTTCTAAGCTAAGTCAGAATAATGACTGAGGAGAGATGCCCAAAAGCTGGCAGGCAAAGGGCATGTTGGAATGCAGGGTTAAAAACTGGTGACCTTAGGACAAAATTCAGCTGCTCCCAATCTTCCAAGAAAGGTAAAGGCCTTTAGATGGTGTTCACTCTTATGTCCTCAGCTCACTAATTTATGTCTCTCTGAGTACATTTGAGTTTTGTGCCTCTTGGTGTTTTAAGGCCACTACTGAAGAAATTCATTAGCTGTGTCTCTTAGGTCACTTGTATAATACAGCCAACTGCAGGGGCCTTTACTGCAAGAGTCTCTAATGCGTTCATAAGATTTTACTATTATGTCTTGCAGATAGATCATTCACAGTCTTTTCATTCATGAAATATGCTTTGTTTGATTTTTTAAGTTTTATCACAAACACTTTAACATGCATCAAATCAAGAGTCATCAATGATTCATAATCTCTGAAGTCAAATTTCTTCATCCAATTTTTCATTCCTAGAGCAATCTAGCTACGGACAGTTGGAGCACATCTTGATTCAGGGCATTCAGCCTTAAGAATATATCTGGTAAACAGCTGGGCGTGGTGGCTCATACCTGTAATCCCAACACTTTGGGAGGCCGAGGTGGGCAGGAGATCGAGACCATCCTGGCTAATATGGTGAAACCCCGTCTCTACTAAAAATACAAAAAAAAAAATATTAGCCGGGCATGGTGGCAGGAGCCTGTAGTCCCAACTACTTGGGAGGCTGAGGCGGGAGAATGGCTTGAATCCGGGAGGTGGAGCTTGCAGTGAGTGGAGAACGTGCCACTGCACTCCAGCCTGGGTGACAGAGCGAGACTCCATCAAAATAATAATAATAATAATAATAATAATAATAATAATAATAATATATCTGGTAAACAAGCCAGCTCTGGGTCAACAAACGTATTTTCCAAGATTTCATTTTTTTAAAATGTTCTTATCTTTCTTACACTCCACAAAGACAAATAACAAATAAATCTCAGTTCGAGTATTCTGTTCAACACCTCCTCCTGACTCTACCAGAAAATATGTAGTAGGGAAAGCTTCCAAAGTACATTTCCATTTTAATTCAAATTTTCTAACAAACACAAATTCAAACTAGCATTTTTTATTGTGTTAAAGTTTTACCAACTCAAAGAACAAACGGAGAAATATCATGAACAAAACCATTTGAGAGAAGTGTTCTTGGTGAGTGATTGCGGTAGTCACTGGCAGAGTTTCCTATGGCCTTATGTAAGCAATAACTCATGGAGTTTTAACCACTGGTAGATTTTTCTGTATCTCTGCAGACATCTGTACATTCCAGTGAATTGTACTAGATTGAAAAGAAAATAACTCGCATAGGTATGTATCTTGCTAAAAAAAAAAAAACTGTAAACATTTTCAATGAACGTATCTTCATAGATAAAATCATTGTAAATGTAGTAAACAAATAAAAAATACATTAATTTACTTAAGATCCTAAAATCAGCCAATTCAATTGTACTTTTGGACATTTGAAACTGCATTATTTGGCAATGTTGTGTGAGGCAAGTAATTTTTTTCTTTAGTTTTGCTTTTATTTTGGCCAAAAGGAGAAGTTTTTTTCCTCTCTAAAGGATAGGACTTTACCTATTTTTCTCTTATTTTGTGTCATCCTTCAAGATAATACTGAAAATGTTCATCAAACAGACCTTTAGCATTTTACAGTGTTTAGTATGATGTGTTCTTCTTCGTCTTTGCCCTAGCTAAGACCTCTCTGTTTTTAACTGTAAATAATCTGTTGATTTCCCCTTCAAATGTCTATGATTTGTTTTAAACTTGCTGCAAGAATGACAATTTCATAGAATTATTGCCCAGAGTAATTTATTTTTCCCTTTTTGTACTATAAACGTCAAAATGTCTACTCATTCTAATCTTCATAATAATATGATTCATGTTTTCGATGAACTTAGAGGTGTATCTTATGTCTTGCTGTTTCAATGGTCGTGGTGTCCAAGGCAATGGATCACCTTCCTACTGCAAGTGCACTGTGGGAGAATCAGCAATCACGCCGTCTCTCATTTTTATTTTTTTTTTATTTAGTTTCAGGGAGTACCTCTACAAGTGTGTTAAGGGTATATTTTGTAGGGCTGGCGTTTGGGCTTCTATTATAACCATCACCCAAATAGTAAAGACAATACCCAATAGGTAGTTTTTCAACCATTTTCTCTCTCCCTGCTCCCTTTTTGGAGTCTCCAGTGTCTACTGTTTCCATATTTATGTCCATATGTTCCCACTGCTTAGCTCCCGCTTGTAAGTGAGAACATGTGGTATTTGATTTTCTGTCTTTGCGTTAATTAAGGCCATAAGAAAACGGCCTCCAGCTCCAACCACGTTGCTGTGAAGGATGCGATTTTATTCTTTTAATGGCTGCATAGTATTCCATGTGCACCATGTATCTCACTTGGGTTGATTCAGACACCTCTGCCTTTTCTTGGTATCAATACTGTACTTTAAACTTGCAGTGCTTTTCTGCCAAACCTGTTATCATTTGAAAATATGTTTTAGAAAATTGTTTCACCTTGAAGATACCAAGTGGAGAATAACATGAAAATCATAGGCCTTAACATTTTTAGTATGTATAAGTTATCAAGGATCATCCTGTGGTAAGAAACAAAGCTTAATATATAGTCAATATGGCCGGATGTGGTGGCTCATGCCTGTAATCCCAGCACTTTGGGAGGCCAAGACGGGTGGATCACGAGGTCAGGAGATCTAGACCATGCTGGCTAACACGGTGAAACCCCATTTCTACTAAAAATACAAAAAAAGTTAACTGGACGTGGTGGTGGGTGCCTGTAGTACCAGCTGCTCAGGAGGCTGAGGTGGGAGAAAGGCGTGAACCTGAGAGGCAGAGCTTGCAGTGAGCCAAGATCGTGCCACTGCACTCCAGCCTGGATGACAAAGTGAGATTCCATCTCAAAAAAAACAAAAAAAAAATATACACACACACACACACATATGTATATATATGTGTGTATATATACACATATATAACATAATACATATACATATATATACATGTGTGTATATATGTGTATATATTTTGTCAATTAATTATAAGATCGACCTGGTTTGTGGCATCTAATGTCGTTTTCTAAAACTAAAAAGGCATTACAATTAAAAGACATATTTAATTACCAATTTGTGATCCTCCACTCACTTTCTAAGAAATCAGAAATGCTAACGTTTCCACTTGGGTATCAGCTGTATAAAGCAATCACCAGCTTTTCAAATCCCCCATCACATATAACCTTTTTGTTTTCCCAGTGTTTACAAGAAAACAAACACTTATATTGTCTGGAGCTAAGAAGTGGGAATTTTGCCGAAATACATTTGACAGACTATTTTAAAATTTCATGCACTTAAAAAGCTGTCTCCCCATAGTTACCATAAAATGTTGGAAAGCTGTACCATATTCAGCCTAGGTTTGGCACGTGCTCTAGCCTATGGGTAGATACTTCTAGGAATTGTGTTCCCCACATTGTGAGAATGAACATTAGGGGAGAAGGCAATCTTTAGAATTAAAGTAAGAAAAGTTCAATCCTGGGTATGACACTTTCTTGTTATGTGATGTAATCAGCATACTTTAGCTCTCTCAACCTAATTTCTTATTTTTGCTTAAAGGACTAGATGGACCATCACATGTAAAGCACAAAACAATTTTCCTGAAACATAGGAGATGTTCAATAAATGTAAACAATGTATTACTGTGAAATTTCTGTATTCTGCAAGAATCCTCTTTGTAATACTCTGCTTGTGACTCAATACATTTCTTACTGTTTATTCTTAGTATGAGCATATTGTTTGAAATTGGTCAGTCTTTGAAAAATTAAATTCACTGCCTACTTTCTAGCATAACCCATTAAATGCTAGGTAGGTGTAACCATTTGGAAACCGGATTTGAGCTGGTGGTGTTATTCATTCTAATACTCTAGGCTTTCTTTTCCTGGTATTCCAGTAGTTTCTAAGTTATACTCATTCATTCAAGCAGCATTTACCCATTTGTGAGAAATAATTGTTCTCTTGCAAGAAATATGTTTTGCAGCTTGTGAAATTCCCGGTAAGAACTGCTGCCAGCTTGAATGGACAAAGTAAAACCTACCTGAAACGGCAATTGTTTGATGTGACTGGGCATCTTCCCTTCTAAGTGTCACATCAGACAAACGATGCTATAACTACTCTGGGTTATTGTTGTATCCTGTCTTAAAACGGACATAAAATAACATCTCTAATCCTTGTGCGCTTTGGGTTACAGCCCCATATGTCAAAATAAAAGTCAGCCGAGAATGGCAGGAAGTCTCACGAAATATCCTCTCTCCCGGGTGACGCACCCTCCCTCTAGACTGACCAGTCCACACCTGTGGTTGACGCATTCTGAGAGACAGCCAGTGAAAGTAGTTCTTTACTAGTCATGTAAGCCCAGTCTGGACATGTACGGATCCTTAATGAGCTGTCAAGAGTCACAAGAGCATTGCAGAAAAAAAAAACAAGTGTTTCATGAACGTTAATACTGCAGTAATATATTGAAATTTTTGTGATTTTCATTGGTGAGTTGGGGGAAAAGTTTTGTTTTTCTTTTTCTTGTGTTCTTTGTTATCTATATAATGAAAGGGGGCATCGTGGAGATGATTCCAAAGAATGGGTAATGTTAATGTCATTTACAGCTTTGGAATTCTGTTTGTGGCTTTTCTTTGGGTAGTCTATTTTTTTTTTTTTAGGTGAAATTTTCTTTTAATTTTTTCCCTTTTCTGAGCTGCCAACAATCCCTGGTTGGAAGTACCATAAGGGCAAACCAATCTGCTCAAGAAAGTTTGAAGTCTAATCTTCATGTAAATCACCAAATAATAATGCTAATAACAATCGCGTTGATGTCCTCAACTAAGGTTTATTGATCACTCATTATGTACCTGGTGGTTTTATGAGTTCCTTCATTTTCTTATCTATAGAATGAGGAGAACCATAGCACAGACAGAGCATCTGAAATGACGCTGGACACGTAAAAACACATTAGCTATTATTACCATGTGTAAGTTCATTTAATCTTTATAACAATTCTCTAAGGTTGGTGCTATCACTGACATCATTTTACAGATGAGGAAACTGAAGGGCAGTTGAAATAACTTGCCCAAGATCACACTAATAAGTGACAGAACCAGGAATAGAATCCAGGTAGTCTGAGTCCTGATCAAACCTGCTCAGACTGTTGGAGTTTCTCTATTTTACTACTTTTCTTTATTTTACTAGCTTCGTAATTCCAAGAAGCTTTTAGTGGCTTAGAATTATTTGTATTTGCATATGATTAAAGCTTATGGGATCTGTGATTAATTGACTGTGTGTGTTTGCTCAAGTTACTCTACATCCCTATATTTTAATCCTTAGCTGCAAAAGAAAGGAGATGAACTAAATGATCTCTAAGGATCTTCCCAATACTATGAGTGTCCCATAAGCCTATAAGGTTTATACTCTCAAGCAATTCACCTGGTTTCACTTGACTGCCAGACAAAAGGAAATTGGTTTAAATTTTACCAGAAGGGTTTTGCGGGGATTTTGTTTTTGTAATGTTTTCCTGGAAATAAGGAAGTAAAAGACTGAAAAGAGAAGCTTTTAAATCTCCTTACCTAAAGCTCTGTGAGAAAAAGGTCGACACTACTATTTAGAATTGTCAGTGGGCTCTTATTGCCTAGAGGCTGAGCACAAAGTAGGTTATAGATTTCTTGCAGCTAAATAGCTCAATTTTTCAATGATGTTAACTCCACAGTAACTGTTAGGATTTACAGTCCTAGTCAAATAATGAGCCTGAGCACCAAGTTCTGAGCTTAGTTTCCAGAAAAGGAGGCAGACACAGGTAGCACTCACATTCCCACCTGCCTGAGAAAAGGCAGGTATATCAATTAAAGGTGCTCTCTGGGCTGCAGGAGGGAAGGACATCAGTGGCTCTGCTTTGGCCCAAGGCTGCATTGTGAAATAGACTGGGTTTGCTTCAGGACCCTCCAGCCATATCATGCGGTACTGGGCTCATCGCTGCAGGAACTCCCGTGCTCCCGAGCAGGACCTGCCCCTGCCCACCCGCTGCAGCATCTGGCGCTGATCTTTCTGTCTTTCTTTCCCTCCCAAATCCATTCCTTCAGGTCCCACACTTTGGTAGGAAAGGACCCATGATAGCTCAATGTGTAATGCCTTGTAGATAACATTAGTGCTTTCATAGTAGCCATCAAAACACAAGTCAAAAGTTTAACATTAGGGGAGAATTTTAGACAAAGATGACCTTCCTGGATGGAAGGTTTCCTTATTACATGAGAGAGGAGATGGCTTCTCACCCTACGTATGGGCAAGGGCAGCCTTGCTTGGAATGGTTAGAATTAGAACTGCAAAGGGAAGACCCATTTTAAAAATTCAGGAATATGAGCAACATATTTGATGAAAATTTTAGATATATTTAGTTGTTAAAATGTTTTCATTAAATGATTAAGAAACTATATTCAGGATGTGTTCCAAGGTTCTTACAAGTTATTTAAATTAATCACAGTAGTGGCAATGATAAAATAAGAATAATAGTAAGACAAAAAGGAGTTAATGTAATGAAGAATAATACAGTTTTATTTGAAGTGATTGAAATCTGGAGAAAATTTCTTACATTGAGTATGCTCATTAATATCCTAACTACTGACCTAAATATTTTCATTTAAAATAAAAAATAATTTTAACCAAATATTTGTATCTTTTTTTTTGAAAACTAAACCCACCCACATGTATGATTTCTCCTGATTATTTCAGTTGGTTCTTAAGTAATCATGGAAGGATCGTATCATTAGTCTGCATTATTTCAAAGTAAAATTTTCCCTTTTACTGAAAAATTCTTTGTTTAAGCTCAGGGCAGCTTGCAATTAATTTTCAAGAACTTATTCTGTTAGAACTTCTATAGTATATTTTGAGTAATATCATAAGAAGTCTTTTTTTGACATATAAATATAATTTTCTTCCCCAATTTTATGGTGTCTGTTCCCATTATGTGAAGACATGTGGCCTTTCTTGACTGTCTACTATTTCTTAGACATTATATTACACATTACACTGTTTAATCTTATGAATGGCATTGCAAGTTAAACATTACTGTATTTACTTTTCAGATAAAGACATTGTAGCTCATGAAATAAAGTGAGTCGCCAATGATGGCACAGATTTTAATTGATGAGAAGGGATTGAAGGCAAGGCATGCATGACTTCGGTGCCCATGTCATTTTGGTTTGCAAGAAAAAAACCCTAAAGAATGTCTCTTACTCCTGTGCTACTCAATTTCTGAGGCTAGCAGGATCATATCTTCTGCTTAGGTGTCAAAGTAAGGATCCAACTACATCCAATGAACTAAATATTTTCTCCTTTGGTTATATAATAACAGAGGACAAAATTACTTGTATCTATTTTCCAGGAATATTTTATAATGACTATGAAAAGGTTTACAAGTGACATTACATATGTCACTTAGCTGAATGATGCTAAGACTCATTACCAGCAGAGAAGTCTGGGTGAACTAGACTAACGAAGATATATGGTATATTGCCAAACTTGCTTTTCAGCTTTTGCTTTTTATTGCTATTAATATCAGATCTTATCATCATTGTCATCTCTCAGCAGAGTCAAGGATTTATTGAGTTCCTAGTACTCTATAGGCATTCTAAGACCCCTTAGCTTCTGACATGAATGTCTGAATAATCTAAACATTCTGGGTCTACTTAATGCTGAAATAAATTCTCAGGGCAAATGTGATCCTTGAAGATAACTTAGGATTGTTCCAGCCTTCCAGAAGTCCTCCGATTCCCATATCCAAATATCAACTTGTCTCCCATAAGCTGAACCAGAACCGCGTGGTTTCTGAATATTAAAGCAGAGTTTGATTGGCTATTTGTATTTCTAAATATGTTTTGATGAAAATTGCATTACATTTATTTGTGTCTTCATTTATAAGCTTCCGAAATACCATCAATACATATTACAAATTGTTTTAGGTTATGTTGAATTGACAAATCTGGGTAATTTGTATAGTATTGAAAATATCCTGTTCTTAAAGGTCAAATAAACATAATTATACAAATCTGCAGGCTTTATGGCATTATATGCAGTTATTTTTATGATACCATATTTATTTATAATTATTTCATGTAAGTCTTAATATTCCAGCTTACTGTTTCCAAAATGACTTATTTTGGTTGTTTTAAGAGTAGACTGGATAATGAAACCTAACGCTTTCTGTTGTCTTTTTAAAAAATCTTTTTATTTTATTTTAAAAAATTACTTTGTTATTTTTAATTTTGGGGGGTTCCTAGTACGTGTATATATTTATGGGGTACATGAGATGCTTTGATAAAGGCATGCAATGTAAAATAAGCACATCAGGGAGAATAAGGTATCTGTCCCCTCAAGCATTTATCTTTTGAATTACAAACAATCCAATTACACTCCTTTTAAGTTATTTAAAAATATACAATTAAGCTATTATTGACTATAGTCACACTCTTATGCTATCAAGTAGTAAGTTTTATTCATTCTTTATAACTACTTTTTGTACCTATTAATCATCCCCACCTCTCCTCCAAGTCCCCACAACCCTTCCCAGTCTCTGGCAACCATCCTTCTACTTTCTATGTCAATGACTTCCATTATTTTGATTTTCAGATCCCAAAAATAAATGAGAACATGCAATATTTGTCTTTCTGTTCCTGGCTTATTTCACTTAACATAATGATCTCCAGTTCCTTCCATGTTGTTGCAAATGACTGATTCTCATTCCTTTTTATAGTTGAATAGTATTCCATTGTGTATATGTACCACATTTTTTTATCCATTCATCTGTTGGTGGACACTTAGGTTGCTTCCAAATCTTAGCTTTTGTAAACAGTGTTGTAACAAACATAAAAGTGCAGCTATCTCTTCGATATACTAATTTCCTTTCTTTGGGGAATATACCCAGCAGTGGGGTTGCTGGATCATATGGTGGCTCAATTTTTAGTTTTTTTGAGGAAACTCCAAACTGTTCTCACTAGTGGTTGTACTAGTTTACATTCCCACCAGAAGTGTACAGAGATTTCCTTTTCTCCATATCCTCATCAGCATTTCTTATTGTCTGTCTTTTGGATATAACCCATTTTAACTTGTGTGAGATATCTCATTGTAATTTTGATTTACATTTTTCTGATGATCAATGATGTTGAGCACCTTTTCATATGCTTGTTTGTCATTTATATGTCTTCTTCTGAGAAGTGTCTGTTCAAATCTTTTGCCCATTTTTTGGATTAGATTGTATTTTTTCCTATAGAGTTGTTTGGGCTCCTTATATATTCTGATTATTAATCCCTTGTCGACGGGCAGTTTGCAAGTATTTTCTCCTGTTCTGTGGGTTGTCTCTTCACTTTGCTGATTGTCTTCTTTGCTGTGCAGAAACTGTTTAACTTGATGTGATCCCATTTATCCATTTTTGCTTTGTTTGCCTTTGTTTGCTCAAGACATTTTTGCCCTAACCAATGTCCTGGAGATTTTCCCAATGTCTTCCTGTAGTAGTTTCATAGTTTGAAGTCTTAGATTTAAGTCTTTAATCCATTTTAATTTTATTTTTGTATATAACAAGGGATAGATCTATTTCATTTTACTGCATATGAATACCCAGTTTTCCAGCACCATTTATTGAAGAGACTGTCTTTTCCTCAGTATATTTTATTGACACTTTTGTAAAAGGAGAGTCCACTGTAGGTGTGTGAATTTGTTTCTGAGTTATCTATTTTTCTATTGGTCTATGTATCTGTTTTTATGCCAGTATCATGCTGTTGAAGTTAGTATAGCTCTGTAGTATAATTTGAAGTTAGTTAATGTGGTTCTTCCATTTTTATTCTTTTTGCTTAGGATAGTTTTGGCTACAATTATTTTTTCTATTAATGTGAAAAATGTCATTGCTATTTTGATAAGGATTGCATTGAATCTGTAGATTGCTTTTGGTAGGATGGACATTTTAACAATATTTATTATTCCAATCAATAAACATGGAATTTCTTTCTATTTTTGTGTATCCTCTTCATTTCCTTCGTAAGTGTTTTATAGTTTTCATTATAGAGATCTTTCACTTTTTGTTTAATTCTTAAGCATTTAATTTTATTTGTGGCTATTGTAAATGAGATTACTTTTTTGATTTTTTTTACATTGTTCACTGTTGGCATATAGAAATGCTACTGATTTTTATGTTGATATTGTATCCTGCAACTTTACTGATTTATCAGTTCTAACAGCTTTCTTTGGTGGAGTCTTTAGGTTTTTCCAAATATAGGATCATATCATCTGCAGACAAGGATAATTTGACTTTGTCCTTTCCAATTTGGATGCCCTTTATATCTTTCTCTTGTCTGATTGCTCTATCTAGGACTTCCAGTACTATGTTGAATAACAGTGTTGACAGTGGGCATCCTTTTCATGTTCCAGCTTTTAGAGGAAAGGTTTTCATTTTTTCTCCATTCAGTATGATACTACCTGTGGGTCTGTCATATATGGTTTTTATTATGTTGAGGTATGTTCCTTCCATACCCAGTTTATTTTGAGGGTTTTTATCATGAAGAGATGTTGGATTTTATCAAACCCTTTTTCATCATCAATAAAAATGATCATACGATTTTTGTCCTTCATTATGTTAACATGATGTATCACATTGATTGATATGTGTATGTTGAACAAACCTTGCATCCCAGAGATAAATCCCACTTGTCCTTGATGAATGGTCTTCTTAATGTATTGTTGAATTTGGTTTGCTAATATTTTGTTGATAATTTTTGCATCAATATCCATCAGAGATATTGGACTGTAGTTTTCTTTTTTTTGGTGTGTCTTTGTCTAGTTTTGGTATCAGCATAATATTGACCTCATAGAATGTTTTTGTAAGTATTCTCTCCTCCTCTATTTTTTGGAATAGGTCTGGTATTCATTCTTTAAGTGTTTGGTAGAATTCAGCAGTAAAACCATTATGTCCTGGGCTTTTCGTTACTGGTAGACTTTTATTGTAGCTTCGATCTGATTACTTGTTATTGGTCAGTTTAGGTTTTGGATTTCATTCTGGTTCAGTCTTGGTAGATTGTGTCTGTCTAGGAATTCATCTATTTCTTCTAGATTTTCCAATTTATTGGCGTATAGTTGCTCAAAGTAGCCATTAATGATCCTTTGAATTTCTGCAGTTCCAGTTGTGATGTCTTCTTTTCCATTTCTGATTTTATTTATTTGTAGCTTCTCTCTTTGTTTTTTTCTTCATTACTCTGGCTAAAAGTTTACCAAATTTGTTTAACTTTCCAAAAAAACAACTTTTTGTTTCATCGATCTTTTGTATTTTTTAATTTCTTCTCTGATCTTTTTATTTCTTTTATTTCACTAATTTTGGGTTTGGTTTACTCTTGCTTTTCTAGTTCATAAAGATACATCATTATGTTGTTTATTTGAAATTTCTTTTCTTTTATGATGTAGGCAATGTTAGCTATAAACTTCTCTCTTAGTACTTCTTCTGCTATATCCCATAGGTTTTTGTATGTTGTGTTTTCATTATTATTTGTTTCACGAAATTTTCAATTTCCTTCTTAATTTTTTCATTGACCCACTGTTCATTCAGGAGCATATTGTTTAATTTCCATGTGTTTGTATGATTTCCAAAATTCCTCATGAGATTGGTTCCTAGTCTTATTCCTGTGGTCTCTAGTTCCTAGTCTATTCTCTGTGGTCAGAGACGATGCTTGATATTATTTCAAGTTTCTTGAGTGTTTTAAGGCTTGTTTTGTGACCTAAGATATGGTCTGTCCTTGAGAATGATAGGTGTGCTGAGGAAAAGAATGTAATCTGCAGCTGTTGGATGAAATGTTCTATAAGTATCTATTAGGTTCATTTGGTTTATAGTGTAGATTAAGTCTAATGTTTCTTTGCTGATTTTCTGTCTGAAAGATCTGTCCAATGCTGAATGTGGGATGTTGAAGTCTCCAGCTATCATTGTACTGGGGCTTATTTCTCTCTTTAGCTCCAGTAATATTTGCTTTATATATCTGGGTGTGCCAGTGTTGGATGCACATATATTTACAGTTGTTATATCCTCTTGGTGAATTGTCCCCTTTATCATTATATAGTGACCTTATTTGTCTCTATTTACAGTTTTGGTCTTGAAATCTATTTTGTCTGATGTAAGTATAGAGACTCTGGTGCATTTTTGGTTTCCATTGGCATGGAATATCTTTTTCCATCCATTTATTTTTAGTCTATGTGTATCTTTATAGGTGAAGAGTGCTTCGTGTAGGTAACAGATCAATGGGGCCTGATTTTCATCCATTCAGCCACTCTATGTCTTTTGATTGAAGAGTTTTGTCCATTTATATCAATGTTATTGATAAGTAAGGACTTGCTTCTGCCATTTTGTTATTTGTTTTCTGGTTGTTTTGTGGTCTTGTCTTTCTTCTTTTTTCCTTCCTGTCTTCCTGAAGTGAAGATGGTTTCTCTAGTGATATGGTTTAGTTTCTTCTTTTTTATTTTTTATGTCTCCATTGTATGTTTTTTGGTTTGAGGTTACCATGAATCTTGCAAATACTATCTTACCACCAATTATTTTAAGCCAATAACAACTTAACACTGTTCAGATACACACACAAACAAGTAAAATGGAAACTAATAAAAATTCTGCACCTTAAATTCATCCCCGGCTTTTTAACTTCTTGTTGTTTCTATTTATATTTTATTGTATTGACTATGTCTTAAAAATTGTTGTAGTTATTATTTTTTGTTGCTTCATTGTTTATTCTTTTTAGTCTTTATACTTAAGATATGAGTAGTTTACATACTACGGTTACAGTGTTATAATGTTCTCTGACTTTCTGTGTACTTACTATTATCAGTATGTTTTGTACCTTCAGGTGATTATTTATTGCTCATGAATGTTCTTTTCTTTCTGATTGAAGTACTCCCTTTAGCATTTTTTGTAGGACAGGTCTGATGTTGATGAAATCCCTCAGCTTTTGTTTGTCTGGGAAAGTCTTTATTTCTCCTTCATGTTTGAAGAATATTATCACGGATGTTCTATTCTAGGGTAAAAGTGTTTTTTTTTTTTTTTCCTTCAGCACTTTAAATATGTCATGCCACTCTCTCCTGGTCCATAAGGTTTCCATTGAAAATCTGCTGCCAGACATATTGGAGCTTCATTATTTGTTTATTTTTTCTTGCTGCTCCTAGGATCCTTTCTTTATCCTTGAGCTTTGGGAGTTTGATTATTAAGTTCTTTGAAGTAGTCTTTTGTAGATTAAATCTGTTTGATATTCTGTAACCTTCTTGTACTTGGATATTGATACCTTTCTCTAGATTTGGGAAGTTCTCATTATTATTCCTTTGAATAAACATTCTACTCATATCTTTTTATTTATCTCTTCTTTAAGGCCAATAACTCTTAGATTTGCCCTTTTGAGGCTATTTTCTAGGTCCTGTAGGCATGCTTCATGTTTTTCCTTTAGTTTCCTCTGACTGTGTATTTTCAAATAGGCTATCTTTAAGCTCACTAGTTTTTTCTTCTGCTTGATCAATTCTGCTATTGAAGGACTCTGATGCATTTTTCAATATGTCAGTTACATTCTTCAGTTCCAGAATTTCTGCTTGACTCTTTTAAAATTATTTTAATCTCATTGTTAAATGTGTCTGATGGAATTCTGAATTCCTTCTCTGTGTTATCTTGAATTTATTTGAGTTTCCTCAACTCATCTATTTTGAATTCTCTGTCTGAAAGGTCACATATCTCTGTTTCTACAGAATTGGTCCCTGGTGGCTTATTTACTTCATTTGGTGAGGTCATGTTTTCTTGGATGGTGTTGATGTTAGCTGATGTTCTTTGATGCATGAGCATTGAATAATTAGGTGTTTATTGTAGTCTTCACTGTCTGGGCATATTTGTATCTGTCCCTCTTTAGAAGGTTTTCCATGTATTTGAAAGGACTTGGGTGTTGCGATGTAAGTTGTGTCTGCTTTAGGAGATACCCCACACCTAGTGATGCTATGGTTCTTGCAGACTCATAGAAGTAGCACCTTGATGGTCTTGGACAAGATCCAGGAGAATTCTTTGGATTATCAGGCAGAGACTTGTGTTCTCTTTCCTTGCTTTCTCCCAAACAGAGTCTCCTTCTGTGTTCTGAGCAACCTGGCTCTGTTGTCTTAATTGTAGCTGTGACATTAACATGTATATATCAATTCCCCCTACACCTGCAAATTTTACACATTTACTTTCTCAAAGATGTCCATGTCCTTCTGAAGTCTGTATTAAGGATCCCAGGAGTAAGAGTACTGAGTAAGACATTCATAGTAAGATAAAACAAAACAGAATAAAAGATTTAATCCAGGAAGTTGGGTTTATTTATTTAAGGTAGCTGATGTATACTAAACCAGCCCACATAAGTGACTTGTGGAAAACCCATGATAATGTGCCCCACCAATACTAGGCTTTGATTTTTAGACAGAGTAGCAGGTCTTCAGTCGCTCACCTGGTCCCACGAGTTGGATGGGACAAATCCATGATCTGCATGGTGCCATCCTGTCTGTCTGGTTTTACTGTCATCATACAGGGCTTACCCTGGGCAGTTCATAGAGCTTGTTTCTATAGGCAGTATTTAAGACTTAGCATTTAAAAACATCTTTTTGTTTTCCCCTCTGTATTTTCGCAGCTTTATTTTAATTAATTTCTTGCTCCACTTTCCAACTTCTTCTAATCCTAGATTCATAACTGATATGTATTGGCTCATAGACTTTGGCTCTGGAAAGCAAATTTAATACAGCTTGGATTCAAAACCATGCTATTTCAGTTGAAAAGCTCATATGTCTGAGCACTCATTATATTCAGTTCACAACAAGGCTAAGAGTAGAGTTTTATGTCATGCAGAGACACACACGAAACACGTCGCACACACCACAGAAATGTATTGTTTAAACTGACCAGTCAATAAGCTTCTTTTTAGTTTATAAAAAAACTGCTCAGGGGTGCTATTGTGATACAAGTTTACCTTGCTGTAATTCTGGCGTGATAAACTTGTGTTACAGTTGTTATTATTTTCATAAAGATCTATTCTCTAGCTGTATTAAATAATGGCTGGAAACAAGCCTGCATCAGTTTCTTACCTATTCAAAGGAGTTAAGATTTGCTTAAGATATCTTTATAAATCTTCATAAAATCTAAATAATTGTATTTAAAATTTTCTCCACTCTCCCTCCCATCATTCAGTGCTGCCTATGAGCTCTCCATGTGGTTATTATTTTCAAATTCACAAGCATTTACTTCCCTGATGAGCACTTTTCCTAGATATATGCCTTGTTGACATGAACTCTCAAGAAATAGAAAAGAAAAAGAGTCATGAAAAATAATGTTATTTCCTTATAAGGCAGACAAATGGAAGAAGTAGAAAAGAAACCTTATTCATTACTATAGCCCCATTTTGTTGTTTTTAACTGATCACAGTTTATTGCCCTGAGCCCTTTTGCGAAAGGTCTTCCCGAGGTCAAGACTACTGAGATGGCCGGGGCAGCCAACCTTCAGCAAAGGGATTCTCAGGAGGGCAATTTGCTAATGGAGCAGCAGAAGTTGATGAGAGTTACAGAAGGAAAAGCAGAAAGTGACTCACAGTACCCAATTCACCAACTAGATGCGTAAAAATGAAGAAGAGAACATTAATTAGCAGTAAATCTAGTAGAAAATTGAGCCAAGGCTGGCATAATTAGCCTTTTCCTCTAGAGTCCCCTCTCCTTGCTTCACATTGGCTCTGCTGAGCTGCAAAGCTAAGAATTCTGACCTGCACCAGACTTCGTTTTTACTCACAACGGACCAAGGAGTGTCTTGCTACATTTACAGAGTTCCCAAGCCTTTTGGATTCTCTTGAGCTGCTATGGCTTGGATCTAGCTGCGCAGAGAGGAAAGAAGGGAAGAGCAGATTTTGGTGTCAGCAGCAAAGCCTTTGTCATGATCCTCCAGAGACAACTGCCCTAAATCTGAGCACACATACATTGCTGACCAGCACCAGAAGAAATAACAAATGATATGAGGGCATAAGTCCTACCCACTTCGGAGCTGTCATAATTTATGCTTGTCTTTACATTATTTTCAGTGCCTTTACTGGTTATGTAAGTGAAAATCTAGTGATAGTTTTTCAAAAATCCTGTGATGTGATTTGAGATGAATAGACACTTTCTGAGGTGTCCATAGAAAAATGGATTCTATCTGCTTGGTAGAAAAGGAGGGGGGATGGGAAAAAAGAAACCATGATTCTAAGGTCAATTAACCATTTTTAGAACCAATTTGTTCATAGTCATTAAGCACATTTATATACCTGGAATAGTTCATGTTCGGAAATGCTTATTTAGTAATTCATTTAGTTAAAAGAGAACAGAAGCACTTCAGTCAGTCATTCTAAACAGAATATTTCATTGTGACTGTTTATTTTTTTGAAAACCATTAGTGGATTTTTCCAGTTGTCTGGGAGAGTTTTACTTACTAAGATACTTACTTAGACATAAAGCGGTGTTATGTCTGATAAATTTGTTCAGGACTCTCTAAACTATTCATTAAGAAGACGTTAAATTCTTAATCATTTTTGGAGGACGTGAAACCTGGATGTCCCAAATCTGAAGCTGGCTACAGACAAATGAGCACGCTCACTCGACCCAGACACTTTTACCACCTCATTCCTCTCCATTCTTTCTCTGGACATAATTTAATAAGATGCATTTTAGCCTGTTTAGTTTGGTCTGTCCTAGAGCTTGGCTTGGATACTAACGGGAGTATATTTTTATGAGGGAGGGAGCAGGAAGATGCATAGGAAGTGCTTGATGCTGTGCATGCAGCTGTCCATGATTTAATTTTTAAATGAGAGAATCGACCAGTTAATTAACTTATTTGGCTAAGTAATTCATTTTGAATAAATACATAATAACCAAAGTTAAAGTCACCTAAAATTACAGTTGACCCTTGAACAACACAAGTTTAAACTGCACAGGTTCACATATGCAGACTTTCTTCTGCTTCTGCCACCAGGAGACAGCAAGACTAACCCTTCCTCTTCCTCCTCCTCCTCAGCCTACTTAGTGAGAAGACAATGAGGATGAAGACCTTTATGATGATCCACTTCCACTTGATTAATAGTAACTCTCTTTTCTCTTTCTTATGATTTTCTTAATAGCTTACTTTATTGTAAAATGGGTGTGATTTTTGTCTTGCCCTGTGATGGTCAGTGTATTCACGGGCCACAGTGATAAAAGCATTTAAGAAGTCAAATGTAGCATCTAGAATTATTTAGATCTCACAGTTTTGTAGAAGACTAGAACGTATCCCTTAGTTTTCTGAAACTGTGTTTGTGTCTGAATATATATACACAAATTTAAAACAGAGAAATATAATTCATGTTTTTTATGTTGGAATTAGAAGAAATTTGTAGAATTGTTGTTATACCACTGGATAAAATCTTGGAGTTATTAGTAGAAATGGTCTTATTGAAGGTTATTATTATATTGAAGAAATAATTTGATTTATAAATAGATTCTTGTTTCCTAGAAAGCAGGTAAAAATGTATCTGATTTTTCTGTGTTGTAAAGCCAACGCTAGCAGTCTATATTTTACCTGCCTGATCTTGCCTGCAAGCTGTTTTTGTAAATAAAGTTTTATTGGAACACAACTACATTCATTCATTAACACACCACCAGTGACATCTTTTGTGCTGTAATGATAGGGAAGGTTTGACAGAGACTGTGTGGCCCACAAAGCCTAAAATATTTGCCATCTGGTCCTTTACATAAGAAATTTGCCAATCCCTGATTGGCAGTGATTTGAAGAAAATACATTAGGTTTATTTGTTTCTCATAAAATATAAGGTTCAATGTTATTTAGGAATTGAATCTAAACATCTTTAAAAGTTTCAATAATAGAAGAGGGAATTATGGTTTTTTGAAAGTGGAAAATTGAAGGCTATGTAATTTTTTCAAAATTTGGTGTTTTATGGATTTTTTCCTCTCTGTGTTAGTTAAAATTCTCTTTGTCACTTATTTTCATGACAGGCTATCTTGCTAATAAGTTAAAGCCTTTAATGATGGGAATGATTTCAATAATATTCCCTTCTTTACTTTTATTTGGTTGCCAAATAAACACAAATTAAGAACTAGACTTAGTTGATCAGAAGTTGATTCTGCAGCTTTCAGCCATGACATTTCCTGCTGGTGTGAAGTATCTTTAAAGCTTCTGTAGTTACAGATACCCTTTTGAATGGAAAATTAAAGCATATATAACCACTAAATCTAAGAACATGCTGTTAAACCCAGTCTACAAAGTAGCTGGTGAGCTCACACAAAATATTAGTCAAGGCCTTTCCTGCCCTGTCAGGTTCCCAGGCTTATAAAGCGTGACACCCACTGGCCTTCCATTATTCCTCTTTCCATAGTACAACACTGTGTCTTGGGAGCAGCACTCCCACATCAGGAGTACGGGGCTCCCGATTACTTCTCGGGCAGGCCTCGCGCATATCGCTTAATCTCTCAGGTGTCACTTTTTCATCTGCAAAAAGGAATCAAAACATCACCACCTCACAGGGTGAACACAAAGAATTTAGAAGTGTGACATGTTCCTAGTGTTATCCTCCAAGTGGAATGTCGGAAGCTAGGAAGGGTCTTTGTGAAATAATAAAATAATCTTACTTTTTGAAAAAAAATAATTTTCACATTTCTATAAGAATCGTAAAGAATGCCTCAGAATACTCTTAGGGAAATGAGTCAAATACAGTACCTCCTCTTTTTCTGATGGCAAAATATCTTTCTTCATCTCTGTATGTCTCTTTCATTTCTTCAGATTTTAGGACTTAAGAAACTCACATGTGGAGTTTAATTCTTATGTGCACTGTTTTTACTTAGGTAACACCTGGCATGTTTTCCCCGAGTTCACAAAAGAGGTGGATTCCCTGACAGAAATGGGAAGTCTAGCAAGTCAAAGCATTGCCTCAAAAGCTTAGTAGAGGTTATTCTGTTGTCAGACAGATTGCACGTTTTCACCTGCAGCATCTCTCCAAAAACATGCAGGGCAATGCATTTAACTCTAGTTTTGAATAATGAAAGTAAAATGGGATAGCAGCTCAGCCAAACAGATGAAAAGAACAGCTCCTGCAGGATCTACAGTGAGCCAGGTTTTGTTTTGTTTTATTTTTAAGGTTTTACTCACCTGGTATAACATATAATATTTTTTATTGTGAAAACAGAAAGGCAAGTGTTAAAAGAGCCCAAGCATGGCACCTATAGAGAATGAAAAATGTGGAGCATAACAAGTCATCCTGTCAGGACCTGCACAGAACCACACCTTTAAGCATCATTCAAAGGCCAGCCTCTCAATGGGTTTTACTTCCCCAAAGAATAGTTTTGATTTTCTACGATAAATTCTGCAGCAAACATCAAGACCTTAAGACTGTGGCATAACTGTAATAAAAACCAAAATTTAAATATACAATGATAAAGCTCCTAGCTAAGAAAATGAAGAGTAGAATGAAAAACTAATTTCAAGCATCAATTTTGAAGGAAACACCAAAAATGTTTTTAAAGACATACTTCCTGCAGCTTTTGTCTTTCCTTTTATATTACAGCAAATTTCTTTTCTCACAGTGGGATTTCAAATTAATTTATAATTATACACACTTGCAGGGGATGAGAGAGAAATGACCTAATTATAGACCAAATGGATACCCTCTGGCTATCCTGCAATTAGAGCTACCAGGGTAATAGATAGGCTTTATCCTTCCTTGAGTGGATTCAGTGGCTGACCTGGCAGTGAGCACTGACAGTGGTTCGCAGAGTCCACAGCATAATGTCAAAACCTGCTTAAATTATTTGGAAGCAAAAATAAACAAATCAAAGTAAAATTCCAAGTGATTGTAGAACTCAAACTTCGTTTTCTCTGAGAAGATATAAACACCAACTGTGACCATCAAGGGAGAAAAAATAAGCAGAAGGGTTTAATGCTGTCTCTCTATTTAACTAGATTCTAATTAGTTACAATTAAGCTGCCAGAGAATAACAGCTACAGTGACACTGAAGACGAAAATGCCCAGTTCTAACATAATTCCCACCGTTTCTTTAGATTTCTCTTTTTTTGTCATTGAGATTTAGTTGGAAATGATAGGGAAAGCTAAAGGTCTTACCAGGTATCTAACAGGGTCACTGAAGCAGCAAATTCCTCTTTAGTAATTCTTTGGCCTTACTTTTCTCTCTGTATACTCTACAGCAAGAGAATAATTACTTTCATAATGTGTACTCAATTCTTTCCCTTCCTTCCAGCCAAGAGGGCATTTCCCTGCCTGTTCTTTCTGTACCAACCCCAAACAGGGTACTTAACCTGAAATTTTAAAAGGGCCACATTCTTTGTCTAGTTAACGAAAATATTCTGGCTAATATGGAGCTCCTACGACCCATGTGAAACAATTAGAAAATGATATAAATGACATGTGATTGAGTTGGAGGAGAAAAAGAAGCAATACATTACTTTTTATGAGTTGGGAAAAATCAGAACAGAGCAGAGTATTGTCTTGGTGTGTACAGTGGTCACAGCGAGTGAATCAGTGATGTTAGGGGAGTGTGGCCCAAGATATGTTTGCTGAGATGGATTGCAGTGATGTGTGGTTGCTAACTGCAGAAGGCAATGTCTGCAGCTCAAGTAATTGATTATTTAGTGCCCTTTTCTGTGTTTTTTTAATGTTCAATGGAATTATCTAAAGTTATTGTATAATTAATATTTAAGTGATAATATATTTATAGCATCAACACATTTATTGTGGTTTCATTAAACAAAACTATATCACACTGTCTTAAAGAGATTATAGGTATCTTAGTAAGAACTAGTGGTTAAATAATAATTTATTCAGATCCTCCAGTCCATCATGTAGTATCATTTCTCTTTGAATAGAAACAAATACTTTCAAATGTTTACCCAAATCTTATGACTTGAAATTTTTTTACCACCAGACCTGCATTACAAGAGGTTCTGAAAGGAGCACTAAATATGGAAAGGAAAAACTGTTACCAGCCACTACAAAATACACTTAGGTACACAGGCCAGTGGTACTATGATGCAACCACAAAAACAAGTCTGCATAATAACCAGCTAACAACATGATGACAGATCATATCTGCACATATCAAGACTAACCTTGGATGTAAATGTGCTAGATGCCCTAAATAAAAGACATAGAATGGTAAGCTGAATAAAGAAGCAAGATCCAATTGTATGCTGTGTTCAAGAGATCCATCTCATGTGCAATGATATCCACAGACTCAACATAAAGGGATGGAGAAAAATCTACTAAGCAAACAGTGAATAGAAAAATAAAAACAGGGTTTGCAATCCTAATTTCAGACAAAATGAACTTTAAACCAACAAAGATAAAAAACAAGATAAAGAAGGGCATTATATAATGGTAAAGGGTTCAATTCAACAAGAAGACCTAACTATCTTAAATATATATGCACCCAACAAAGGAGCACCCAGATTCACAAAGCAAGTTCTTGAGACTTCAATACCCCACTGGCAGTATTAGACAGATTATTGAAGCAGAAAATTAATGAGGATATACAGGACCTGAACTCAGCACTTGACCAAATAGATCTAATAGGCATCTACAGAATTCTCCACCCCAAAACAATAACGTATGCATTCTTCTCATTGCCACATGGCACACACTCCTAAACTGACCACATAATCAGACATAAAACAATACTCAGCAAGTTCCAAAAAAACAAAATTATACCAACCACACCGTTGAACCACAGTGCAATAAAAATAGAAATCAACACTAAGAAAACTACTCAAAACCACACAATCATTCAAAAAAATAAAATAAAATAAAACTTCAGGTCAACATCTTTGGTGAACATAGGCCAAGCTTTATTCCTGAGATGCAAGACTGGTTCAACATATGTAAGTGAATAAGTGTGACTTATCACATAAACAGAACTAATAACAAAATGACATGATTATCTCAATAGATGCAGAAAAGGTATTTGGTAAAATTTAACATCCATTCATGTTAAAATCCCCCAATAAACTAGACATCAAAGGAACATATTTCAAAATAATAAGAGCCATATATGACATACCCACAGCAAACATTACTGAATGGGCAAAAGCTGAAAGTATTCCCCTTGAAAACCTGCACAAGATAAAAATGCCCTCTCTTGCCACTCTGATTCAACACAGTATTGGAAGTCCTAGTCAGAGCAATCAGTCAATAGAAAGAAATAAAAGGCATCAAAATAGTAAGAGAGGAAGTCAAACCATCCTGGTTTGCAAATTACATAATTCTATATCTAGAAAACCTCATAGGCTCTGCTTTCAATGTATAGCCTGGATTCAACCAGTTCTCATTGCCCTCTCTGCAGTACCCTATTCCAAATCATCACCATCTCCTCATTTGCTCATACGCTCATTTAGAAGGGGCATGTTCCAAAATCACATTACCTGACTTTTTCTTGTAAAAAAAGAAATCACATTCAAACCTCCTGTGTGTTAAAATCACATTCTACAAAGTCCTGTGTGATTTGGCCTCTGCTGTCCCTTTGGCCTCTTCTCCCATTCCTCATGCACATGGAGCTCACTTCTGCCCCAGGGACATATGAGCACTTTTGTTCTTTCTTTCATAGGATCATTAAGTATTCTGCTCAAATGTCCCTTCTTCAGGCGCCTCTGGGCCACATTCTATGGGCCCTGCAGCATCTCCCCTACTTATAACCTACCCATGAAAGACACAAGCCAAGGCAGGTATGTTTATGTCCATACTTAGATTATCAGTCCATTTCTTTATTTCATTAATGGTTTGTTGAATAAAAGACAAGCTTTTCATTTAATGTTGTTAGGACAGCAGGCTAATTATATTTGATAAAAAATATTAGATTGTTATGTCATAGGTATACCTAAAATAACAATCATGTGATTAAAAACAAAATACAAAATAATCCATAAAGTACTGGATGGAGGTGGGTGAAAATGTCATAGATGTCCTGTGGGGCAGACCTTTCCATGCATGGCCAGCTATAAAACTGTAGGGAAAATGTTCATAGCTTGCCAACAACCATAGCAAAAAAACCTTATATAAAAACAGAAGGAGGCCCCCCCAAAAAAATTCAGCATGGCAGAAAACCACTACAAACTGTATTAGAAAGAAAATCACAAATTTGAAAAAAATAACAAGCTTCCAGTGAATATGACAGGCAAATGACTAATTCTGATATGTACAAATCAACAATAAAAAAGGAATAACTTAGTGGAAAATTGAGCAAAAAATATAGCATGAATTTTTAAAAAATGAGTAAAATGGACAATAAACTGACATGCAGTTTCAGTAGTAAGCAAAAAAATGCAAACTTTAAAAATCAAGATGGTATGTCCCATCTGTTATATTTTCAAAGTCTGAAATAAATGCTAATAATATATATAGGATGTTGGAAAGCAGGCAAACTTCTTTTTTAAACAGATAAAAGTTTTCTAAAGAGGAAGTTATAGCATTGTATGCATGCCCTTTAATCCAGCAATTCTACTTGTAAGAATTTCTCCTAGGAGAAAATAACTCCAAACCCCAAATGTATGAGTGCATATAGTAGGGTATTTGTCACAGAGTTCAGATAGATAGATACATTTTTATACATATATTAAGTAATTACAAACAACCTGAAATTTCAATAAGAGCAGTTTGGTAACTAGATTACCTTACATTCATACAGAGTACATAGTGAGTGGGTATGGATTAGCAAAGAGATTATAAAACAGAATGCCTAACATGATCCCATCCCTATATGAAACTAAAAAAATCTCTCAAATGTGTTATATTTGTCATTATATATGACATTATATATGAGACTATATATATGAAAGTATATATATGATGTATATATATAACATATATATATAATATATATAAAAAATATACTGAATTGTGTTCTCCCACCAAACTTATAAGTTGAAACTCTAGTCCCCAGTATCTCTGAATGTGACTATATTTGGAGATGGAGTCTTTAAAGCAAGCTTGTCCACAACCTGTGGGTTGCACGTGGCCCAGGATAGCTTTGAATGTTGCCCAAAACAAATGTGTAAACTTTCTTAAAACATTTTGAGGTTTTTTTGTAGTTTTTTATTTTTATTTTTTTTTTAGCTCATCAGCTATTATTAGTGTTAGTGTATTTTATATGGGAGACCCAAGACAATTCTTTCACTATGACCCAAGGAAACCAAAAGATTGGACACCCCTGCTTTAAATAGATGATTTAGTTAAATAAGCCTGTTAAAGTGAGCCCTAATTCAATCTGACTGGTGTTCTTACAAATTCTGGCACACAAAACAACACCAGAAACACTCAAGCGCAGAGAAAAGATCACGTGTGGACACAGTAAGAAGGCAGCCGTGTGCAAGCCTGGAAGAGAGGCCTCAGAAGAATACTACAAGAAGTACATTTACTAAGATACAAGAAATGTTGGCAAGGATGTGGAGAAACTGGAACTCTTGTGCATCACTGGTGGGAATGTAAAATGGCCCAGGCACTATGGAAAATGTCTGACATTTCTTCAAAAATTAAAAATAAAATTACCATGTGATCTAGCAAAAGAAAAAAAAAAACAGAAAGAAAACAAACCTGCTGGGTCTTGTTAGCAAGATTCAGACACCTTGATCTTGGACTTTCAGTCTCCAGAATTGTGAGAAAATAAGTTTCCATTGTTTAAGCCACCCAGTGTGGTATATTGTTATGGCAGCCCTAGCAGACCAATACTAAGGATATGTGTGTGTATGTGTGTATGTATAAATGTGTCTTGAGTTACTTGACTGAGATATATTCTGAGAAATGTGTTATTAGGTGATGGTTTTGTCATTGTGCAAACATCGAGTACAGTTACACAAACCTAGATGTTGTAGCCCACTATACACCTAGACTCTATGGCCTATTGCCCTTAGGCTACAAACCAGGACAGCAGGTGACTATTTACGCCAGCATCACCACAAACACACGAGGGATGTGTTGTGCTACTATTTTCTGATGTCTTGTACGTCAGTAGGTGATAGGAAGTTTTCAGCTCCATTACAATCTTATGGGGCCTACCATTGTATATTCGGTCCTTCATTGACTGAAATGCTGTTATATAGCATGAGACTGTGTGTTTATTATAGACACACTGCATAATGCTTTTATATATATTTAAAGAACTGAATAATATAGCCTGCAATGTCAAGAATTGCTTTTTCTAGATAGTAATTTTAATTTTAATATATTTGTATAGATATTTTTAATTACCTTGAGTTTTTGTAGGAACAAAAATAAAGCTATTTTAATGTGCAAAAGAAATTCAGTATTCAATTGATTCTTGTTTCTCTGCTGCAACATCTAGTGTAGTATCTTATGCATAGAAAAGACAATAAAAAATTATTGATTAAAACAGTTAAAGACCAGATTGTATTAGTTGACATGTTTTTGTCAAATGACTCTTAAAAACACAATGAACCTTCGTGGAGCGACAGTTTCTCCAGCTCCTTATTAATAAATGCCCAGGTCTGTATTTTCACGGTGATCTCTCTGCCAGCCTATCTAGTTGACATATTTATAGGACTTAATATTTGGCCCTTAAGTATGTTTACATCTAGTTTTCTTTTGAGCAGTTTCAGTTCTTTACTATTTATAGATTCTATTTTTGGGCTTGGTTGTCATGATTTATCTTTTTTCCCTGACACTGCATTTTGGTCAGGCCACGTGTAGGCTTTCTGAAATGGTTACCCGACCTTTATATATTTTTTTTCCTGTGGCCCCTCATCTTATTTTCATCTCTGAAGCTACTATGCCATATTGATAAGTGAGAATGGATGGGGCCCGAGTGTCTGACACAGATAAAGCTATCAAAAATATCCCGCAGGGGCAAGCCCCAGGTCCAAATAGGTCTTGTGAGATCTGTAGCGACACTTCAGAGTTCCTCTCCCAGAACATGCATTTAATCATTGTGCAGATGCGAGCCGTTTTCCCTTTGCCCCTAAACTCTGGATCCTGAGATCACAAATCTGTACCTCCTGCAGGCATATATCTTTTATTAATGGAAACATCAAAATTCTGGCGCAGCTTTGGCAACTCAGTTTGCAGAGGATTATTAAGCTCTTTTGAGTGCTCCAGAAAAGTAAGATGCATGTCTGGTATCTTTAAAAGTCGTGCAGAGATGGAAACTTAGCCAATTGTATTTTAGATGAAGGCATTAATGTCTTTTGCATTTTGTATTATTAGTAAAAGTAGTTAATATAAGCCAAGTAGGTCTAGGTGAGGTAGTAAGAGACATTACCAATTCACGGCTCCTGGGTTTTTAGTACCTTCTATCTTAAAAAGAAGTCTTGACTGTGGACCTAGAAATTTAACTGCCCCCACCCACCAATTTCCCCTATTTTAAACATTTTGCATTAGTGTGGTACATTTGATTAAATTGTTAAGCCAATATTGTTGCATTCACTAAAGCTTATAGTTGGCCTTAGAAACCCTACCGTTTCTGTCATACATCCTACAAGTTTTGACAAATGTATAGTGACATGTATCCACCAGAATGGTATCATATGGATACCATCAATAGGCTCACTGCCCTAAAATCCCCTGCACTCAACCTACTCAAGTCTCCCACTCCATCCACAGCCCACTGAACCCCTGGCAAACACTGATCTTTTCTCAATCTCTACAGTTTTGCCTTTTTCAGAATAACATATAGTTGAGTCATACAGTATGTAGCCTTTTCCTACGTACTGTATCTATCAATACTGTATCTTTAGCAATATGCACTTAAGGTTTCTCTATGTCTTCTTGTGACTTGATAGTTCATTTATTTTTATTGCTGAATAATATTCCACTGCCTGGATATTCTATAGTTTGCTTATCCATTCACGTATTGAATGATATCTTTGTTCCTTCTAAGATTCCAAGATTTGTATTTGGCAATCACAAATAAAGATGTTATGAACATGTGTGTGCTGGGTTTTGGGTGGACGTTAGTTTCCACCTCATTTGCATAAATACCCAAGAACATAGTTACTGGATCACATGGCAGGAGAATGGTCACTTTTGCAGCAAACTGCTAAACTGTCTCTCACAGTGCCTGTGTCATTTGCATACCTACCAGCAATGAGTGAGAGTTCCTGCTATTCCACATCCTTGCCTGGTGTGTGGTTGTTGCAGGGTTCCAGATTTTTGCCATTCTAGTAGGTGTGTAGTGGAATGCCATTGGTGAATTAATTTTCATTTCCCTACAGACATCACAGCGGACATTATTATGTGCTTATCTGCCATCTGTAGATCTTCTTTGATGAAGTATCTCTTTGAATCTTTCGTCCATTTTTAAATTGGGCATTTTTCTTATTGTTGAACTTTAACAGTTCTTTATATATGTTTGGATACTGGTTGTCTTTTATCAGATGTGAGTTTTGCAGATTTTTCCTCTCGGTATGTGGCTTGTATTTTCAGTCTTAAAAATCTGTTCTTTGTCATTCCATTAAATTAATTCCTGCATAGAATAGAAAAACAGAAAATTCAGATTAAATGAAGAGTATAATTAGTATTAAACTAAATTCTACTAGAGAAAGCCATTGATAATAATTTGATATATTATCTAATATATTTGTATATATATAGATATACAAACACATATGTACATTGTGGGCAGAATAATGGCCCCCCCAAGATGTCTGCATTCTAGTGCCCCCAATTTATAAATATGTTATGTTACTTGGCATGAAAGAATTCAGGTTTCAGGAGAAATTAAGGTTGCTATCAGCTGACTTTGAGATGGGGAGATTTCCCCAGATGATCTGGTGAGCCTTATATAATCACAAGGGTCTTTGTAAGTAAAAGAGTGAGGCAGAAGAATCAGGGTCAGAAAGAGTTGGCAAGATTGTGCTGCTGGCTTTGAAGATGAGGGAAGGAAACTCAAGCCAAAGCCTGAGAATAGCCTCTAGAAGTTGTAAAAGACAAAGGAATGGATTCCTCCCTAGAATCTCCAGAAGGAATGTAGTCCTACTAATCCTTTCAATGTAGCAATGAGACATTTTAGATTTATGATCTCTGGAACTGTAAGGTAATAAATTTGTGTTTCTTTTCTCCTTTTTTTTTCTTTTTTTGAGACAGGGTCTTGCTCTGCTGCCCAGGCTGGACTGCAGTGGCATGATCATGGCTCACTGCAGCTTCAACCTCCCTGGCTCAAGAGATCCACCTGAGGATCTACTCAAGCACCTGGGACTATAGGCACACACTAACATGCCCGGCTAATCTTTATATTTTTTGTAGAGATGGGGTCTTGCTATGCTGGCCAGGCTGGTGATGTGCTTCTAGGCTCAAGCAATCCTCCTGCCTTGGCCTCACAAAGCACTGGGATTATAGGCATGAGCTACCACACTGGGCCTAAATTGGTATTTGTTTAAGCCAATAAATTTGTGTTAACTTGTTATAGTAGCAATAGGAAACTAATGCATATATGTATATATGTAAATGCAGACATAAATATACATTTATAAAAATGAAATACTGATCATAATGTTTTATGATCTGCTTTTTGAGTTAATATAACATGATCCTCTATCCATGTCAATCCAATCCATGTGTATATTATTATATTTAGAGCTGATGTACATAACCACGCAAAGGGATCCATTTTCTAAATCGTTTGGGTTTTTTTCTCCCTCACACAAAAGGAATAACTGAAAATGGAAAGAAGAAAAAACTGGTATCAATTGAATAACTAATACAAGCCAGACATTTTATGTGTATTATCTCACTAACATGTTACAGTAATTCTACAATGCAGGTTTTTCTAACATTTAAAAGATGCAACCCACAAAGCTGGTATTTAATCTATTCTGCCGGATCCCCAAACTTATAACGTCTCCAGGACCCCTTGTTGCATAAATGGGTACAAGTATATTGCAGAACACCTGAGCTTTGTGTTGAGCTAATGATGTAGGAGGAAAATTTCCACTGCAATGCTATTCCTTGAGTTATTACTGTAATTACTAAGAACTACTTTTAATGAATGAACGCATAGAATGAAAATACTTATTTGTAAGATGTGGTGGTTTTAAAATATATCCCCCAATGCTTTGATAATCCTTAATTCTCCTTCCCCTTGAGTGTTGACTGGATGTAGTGACTCACTTCTAGGGAACAGAATGTGGTGGAAGTAATGGTGAATGACTCCCAAAACTGGGTTATAAAAGGCATTGTATCTCCTTCCATGCTTACTCTCCTGGCTCACTCACTTTGGGGAGAAGTCAACTAACCAAGTCATGAGAACACCATGTCAAGCAGCCATATAGAGAGATTCACCTGACAAAGAACTGAGGCCTCCTGCTGACAGCCGTGGGAGTGAGCCATCCTAGAAGCAGATCCTCCAGCCCTAGTTGAGCCTTCAGATAGATGACTGCAGTTCTGGCCAACATTTTGACAGAAACCTCATGAGAGAAGCCCAGCCAGACCACTTAGCAAAGTTGCCCCAAATTCATAACTTACAGAAACTATGTAAGATAATAAATGTCCAGGATTACGTATGTTTCTAGTTTCAGAATAATTTGTTTCCCTTTAATAGATAACTACTACCTAAGGAGAGATGTTTTATCAGAAAAGTTCTTACAACTCCAATATTCTGTGATAGTATGAAATATAGAAAAAGCGGAAAGACTGAAAAAACACACCCAAAGAAACAAGATCTGCAACACATTGAAGCATGGGAAGATATTAATGAAAATAGAAAACTTGGGCTCAAATTTAAATGATATGAAAAGATCTTAAGAAGTAGTACCATTGATGTTCTAGGTAAAAGATTGCTATTTTTAGGATATAACATTAAAAAATTTTTTAAGAATAATTTCCCTTGCAGGCTCTATTGGTGCTTAGGTTATCTAGGGAATTCATTCATCCATTCAGTTTCCCAAGTCAGGAAGCTGGGGCTCGGGCAGACTGTGTCTTCCAACTTGCCCTCTTTTGCTAACTGGACACCAAGTGCTGTTGATTTCAGAGCTCAATTATTTTTAAAAACTGCCTCCTTGTCTCCTCATGTCTGCCACTGCTTTATTTCCAACACTCATCACTTAGAGCTTAGACTTCGCACCACTTTAATGTGTTCTCTGTAGTGACGTCAGAGTAATCTTTCTAGAATGCAAATCTAATCCTGTCACTCTTCTTCAGGATAAAGTTCAAACTCATTAACTTGACATAAAGATTCCCTGTGATTTGGCTTCAGACCCCCTTCTAAATTGTATTTCCTGATCCTCTCCCACATTCTCTCTTGTGCCATCAGACATAACAAGCCAGTGACTCTCTTCTTGCAGTGTCCTTTCACACCTCTTTATCTCCCGACAGCACAAACTCCAGCTCTGCTACTTTCTTGTGTGTGCCTGTGGGTTGATGCCTCACCTTCTCTAAGTCTCAGTACTCTCATCTATAAAATAAGGATAAATATAGGATATGATCGATACGATTGCTTTGACAATTATGAGATAACACACGTAAAATACGTGGATGGGTGTCTGAAATACGGAGAATGCTTCATCAGTGTTTTTTCTCTCCACGTGCTCTTCCCTCTGCCTCCCCTCCCACATTGTTTGCATGACTAACTCCTCCTCTCTTGCAAGAATCCATGAAGACGTTAATTCCTTGGGAAGCTTTCATTCCACCCCTAGGTTGATCTTAATGCTTCCTTCTTGTGTTTCTACACACGCAATGCCATTGTACTGATCCAACTTTTTGTTTCATTGTTGCTTTGTCAAGCTCAATCTCTCTCTTTTAATGTAGTTTTTATTGTATGTTCAATCCCTAGCATTTACGTGGCCCATTAGTATGTTGAGAGAGTGTTTTTTACGTGAATGAATGCATTCAGAATAACCAAATAAAACTGGAGACGGCCTATACCTGTGGCTTCATTTAATTGTACTTTTATATTCTCAAAGTAGATGAAAATCACTGAATGCTCAACAGAATTAAACAAAATGTGATTCACTAATTCTTCTCTTCTTTTGTGACTTTACCTGGTATTTAAATGAAAATTAGGCTGAGGCAGGAAGATCCTTTGAGGCCAGGAGTTTGACAATAGCCTGGGCAATATAGCAAGACTCTGTCTACAAAAAATTTAAAAATTGGCTGGGTGTGGTAGTGCACACCTGCAATCCCAGCTGTTTGGGAAGCTGAAGCAGAAGGACTGCTTGAGCCCAGGAGTCAAGGCTGCAGTGAGCAATGATCGCACTGCTGCACCCCAGGCTGGGTGGCAGAACAAGACCCTGTCAAAAACAACTCTAATACTGCTTGGCTAAAATCAGAATTGCCCCATTTCTTTCATTCTGAGATGAACTCTTTTTTTTTTCACATTATGCTATCTCTGAACTGAGAATACATCTTATAGTTGATGGAATTTTATCATCTCTATTGGCCAAATTTATATTACATAGTAATTGTCACTGTGAAAGTACAAATGTGATTGTTATTCCTGATGGCCAGCTGGAAAATTGAAACCTCCTAGTAATCTGGTTAATATACCATTTAAAGATGATTGTAAATATGTGATTCCTGATTGTTCACTACGTACTTTTATTGATTTTTTTTGATAAGATTAAGAAAGCACCAGCTTCAAAGCTTGGTAAATGGGTTTGTAACTTCTAACTAATTTAGACAGAGGGTATTAGTGAGTACTAAAAGCATTGAGTAATATGTTTATGAAGGAATGGAGCATTGACAAGGTCTTAAAGCATCTCTCAATAGATAGTTATTAATTTGTATTAATTAAATAACTAATCGATATAAATAAATTAAGAGATTAATAATCTAATTAATTAATCAAGAGATTAAGGTTACCAATATCAGTAGTGGAACAAACTAATATTAGTTGCCTCCTGATGTTATGCAATTAGGCATATACAACATCACCTATGTAACATTCTGCCAAAAATCTTTAACCTAAATATAGCCAAGAGAAACCTTCAAACCAACCCATAATGTGAGACCTTCTACAAAAAGACAGGCCTGGACTTCCTGACAAAATCAATGGCATATACACACATGCGCACACACACACACACTCTGAGAAACTTTCCCAGGTGAGAAAAGACTCAGAGATGTAATAACCAACTTGATTGGAACTTGGATTGGGGAACAGAAAGCTACCAAAAACCATTCTGGGATGATTGGGGAAGCTTTAATATGGATTTCATGTACTACTGGTTTAATGTAAATATTCTTAGGAAGGATAATGGTGTTGTGGTTATGTTGGATAATATTCTCATCATAACGGATGCATACTAAAATATTTGGGAATGATGTGCCATGGTGTCTAGTGTATTTTCAAATGGTTCATCAAACTTTAGGTGGAAAGAGAAAGGTAAAGCAACTGCACAATATATGCAACATACTGAAGTTGATGGGTATTCATTGTATCATTCCCTTAGCTTTCCTGTAGGATTGCTAATTTTCAACATGAAAAGCTGGGTAAAAGTAATATTTTACATGTAGAACACACACACAGGGATACATGCATACAGTCTTGAATGCTGTTGGGAGCTTGAGAGAAAATCTTGTAGACAGTGGTGGAACACTCTTGTGTCACCAAAGCTCTTTGTGGTAGTGAGGCTTGGCATTGTATGTAGAATCACAGACAACCACTCCTTTTTTTTTTTTTTTTTGATACGGAGTCACCCATCCACATATTTTACATGTATTAACTTATAATTGTCAAAACAAACCTATCGATTATGTCGCCCAGGCTGGAGTGCAATGGTGCGATCTTGGCTCACTGCAACCTCCGACTCCCTGGTTCAAGCAATTCTCCTGCCTCAGCCTCTGAAGTAGCTGGGACTACAGGCACCTGCCACCACGCCCAGCTAATTTTTGTATTTTAGTAGACACGGGGTTTCACCATGTTGGCCAGGATGGTCCTGATCTCCTGACCTCGTGATCCACCCACCTCGGCCTCCCAAAGTGCTGGGATTACAGGCATTAGCCACCATGCCTGGCCGACAGCAACTCTTAATCAGAGTAGGAGGTGAAAAAGTTTTAGAAGTACTTTTTTTACGAAGTGTTTTGAAGTTATATACCCATTCACCAATTTATTTTGTTTCTATTTTCATTTTTATATAAAAAGTGTTATATGAAAAAAAAATCTAATCCTAAAGGAGCTTTTAATGAAATAAAATATAAATAGAATAAAATAAAATATAAAGGGATGAAAGAGCAATTTCAATAATTTAATTGGAAAAGGTTCCTTCTTAGTAATGCATAAAATAATGGTGTATCTTGTAGTGACAGCAGCTTAGATTGAATAAAATTTAGTCAAATATCTGCAATATACAATTCTTGTGTTTGTGTACAGAGTAGTGAACTCATGAGTGTTATATAACAACAGAGAATAATATTATTTTGCAGAATGAATTGGTGGTGACAGTGTTAATAATACCATTAACTGTGTAAACTGACAAATTGTTATGAAATTATATGCCAGTGACTATCCATGTGCATTGGAAATTGTGGTCTTTCTTATTGTGAATGAGGCAAAATAATTAGCAAAACAAAAAAGAAGAAAAAACTATAATAGCAACTAGCTCAAAATTTCTTGTGTTTAACATTTTATTACAAACATTTAACACATTCACATTAGCAGAAAAAATAGAGCAGTTTATCCCCAAGTACTTCATCTAACTTTGATAATTATTAATATTAGTTTAATGTCCACATCTTTTGAAATGGTCAAAGAAAGGGACCTATTTACAGACAGAGTGTACAATTAGCAGACTTCCTGAAGTTTCTTCTGGATCTAAGATTTTTAAATTTGCTGCCTTGGTGAACATTGAATGTATACGTATGTATATATGTATTCATTCACATATATATGCATGCATATATATAGAGAGTACTACGTATATGTATATGTATTCATTCACATATGTATGCATGCATACATACATAGAGATATAGATGGAGATGCATGTTTATAAACACATACATACCTATGTGTGTATATATGTATGTTTGCATTTGTGTTCTGTGGGGCCAATTTTATGGTGAGGAAGTGAAGAGTAGAGATGATGATTTGCTTCAGGGGATTCAGGGAGCTACATTAGCTGTAAGATTATCACTATTCTAAGCGCTTTTGTTCTTTAATTTCCTAAAATCACAGCCAGGGAAGATAATTCTATTTTTAACACTTTGAGGACCTTCCAGACTGTTTTCCAGAATGGCTGTCCCCATTTACATTCCCCCCAGCAGTGAACAAGGGATCCCTTTTCTCCAAGTGCTGGACAAGCCCTGCTGCCTTTTGTCTTTTCGAGAATAGCTATCCTAATAGGCGTAATGTGATATCTTACCATGGGTTTGATTGGCATTTCCCTGATGATTAGTGACATTAGCACCTTTTCATATACCTGTGAGCCACTTGCAAGTCTATCTCTATTCAGGGCCTTACGCTACTTTTAAAACCTGGGTTTGGGGTTTTGCTATTGAATTGTTCGAGTTTCTTATATTATATTTTGGATATTAGCTTCTTATCAGATATATGGTTTGCAAATATTTTGCCCTATTCAGTGTGACACAGAAATTTCATTACTGAGTATATATTCAAAAAAACTGAAACTAGTATCTTGATGAGATATCTGAACTCATGTTTATTACAGCACTATTTACAATAGCCAAGATATCAAGATAACTTAGGAGCCCATCGGCAGATGATTGGATACAGAAAATGTGGCAGACATATACAATGGGATGTTATCAGCCTTAAAAAAAGGAAATCCTGCCATTTGCGACAACATGAGTGAACCTGGAGGACATTACAGTAAGTGAAATAAGCCAGGCACAGAAAGATAAATACTATAAGGTCCACACATATTATATGTGGAATCTAGAAATGTCAAAGTCATAAAAGCACAGAGTGGAATGGTGGTTGCCACGTGGGGGAGACGTTGTTTACCAATGTCACAAAAAGTCAGTTACATGGGATGAATAAGTTTGGAGATCTAGTATGCAGCATGACAACTGTAGTTAACAATACTGTATTGTATACTTAAAATTTGGCAAAGAGTTGTTCTTAAGTGTTCTCACCGTATGCACAGAAAAATTATAACTATGTGAGGTGAGAGATAGGTTTATTGACTTAATTGTGGTAATCATTTCACAGTGTACACATAAATCCAAACGTCACACTGTCTTCCTTAAGTATATGCAATTTTTACTTCTCAATTATACCTCAGTAAAACTGGCAAAAAAAAAGCAACAAAGTTAATTCAGACAAAATCTCACAGTAAAAAAGGAAATTATTTAAATGAATGCATATAAAAAATGGAAACTGCTTTCCAGATACAGTTTGAATATCTGAAATAAGTATAAGTTATGATTCTTTGCTTGAAAATTTAAAATTCTGAATAAACTCATCATACAGTTGAAGAAATTTTACTCTGCAGTGATTTACCAGGTTTCACCTACTGTTTCCACTCCTAATTCTTATCGTATTTTCTTCTTATCTTCTGATTCCAACTGCAGATTTTCTATGAATTTAATTCTGGTTGTCTGGATTTTTATTCTTGGCATATACACATATGTACCATGCAAGCAGAGCTAAAACCTTGCAACTGGAATATGTATTCCCTGCAATATATATAAAGCTTACTATCTAGCTATCTATCTATCTGTCTTCAGCTCTGCCCATGTACCATGCTCTATTCGGCTAGTATGCATTCTTCCATCTCTAAGGAATTATTGATTTGGATGTAGCTGGGCTACTCCAATGTGAGTCAGTTTGAAAATGCTATTTTTATTCAGCTTAAAGAATTTGGGATTCAACAAGTCAATAGCACATAGAGGATGTCAAGCTGTTTCAGTCCCTCAGTAGTGTTTGCAGATACCCTGGGGTGTGGGATAAACTGTGTATGGATTATTCAGGTTTGACTGCATGGCATTCTATTTTAATTCCATTTTACGTTAATAGCTATGCAGAATGTGTAAGAGCAGCAAGTCAATGGAACTACAAGGGATGCATTGAATCATTGATTTTGAACACTGCAGCCATGGTACTTTGCAAGAAATAAAATATTGATTAAAACAAACTAAAGCGACTTTTCTCTACTTTGTTTATTTAAAGGTATTTTATTCAACATTTGGATTTTACTAGTTAGTAGTGGTAAGCAATAAATATGAGGAATATTTGAGACTATTTAAAGATCATCCAATGACCATCAGTAAGAACCTAAGAGATTTACTATTATTTCAAAATTGACTTTTTCTAAAAGTTCAGCTTTCTATTGATGGGTTGTACAGAAATAATTTCCCTATTGATAGTTATTTGGCTCTGATCCTTGGCAGAGGGTGGAATTCTGTTAAGATTACATTAAAAACAATTTTTAAAAACTGTCACATAGAATCACTTCTAAATGGCAATTTTTTGACAGTTTCATAATATAACAAAAGCGACTGGTCATTAACAGTGTTCACATAACAGAGATACACATCTCTAAAGTACACAGCTTTAAAATTAAATGGAAATGTTGAGAATAAACAGACGCTACCAAAATAATTCCAAGTATTTTAGAGAAGTTGAACAAAGGTTAAGGCCCCCAAATCATTTCAGAAATGATAGTTTCCTCTTGGCCCAATTAGGGAACCTGAATGTGGTTATGTTGTTGAGGTTCTCAGCACCCTAATTGCACGTAAAATCTCCTTCCAAATCATAACACATGTGCTATTTCTAAGTCTCTTTCCATTATAAACAAAAGGCGAATTATTAAAATGTGGTGAGATTTCATGCAGAATTGGCAGTCAACTTAGAGGGCAATAATTTAACACTTGCACCGCGAAATTAAAATTTACCTCCACTCATTGTAGTTCCACTGACCGGCAGCAGGCAGTTGTATTTTTATTTTACTTTATTTTTATGAGAGCAGAGAGATTTAATTACTTCAGTTTAAACAGAATGGCCTACCATTGCCTGTTGACAGGGCTCTAGTGTAGGCAAATTTTGGCAGATAATGTTACGGGTCCAAAGAGCTTCCTGAGGTACACCTAGCTCTCTGCTCTGAGCTGAGCTACAGAGAGGGCCTCCGGGTCTCCTGACAAATACTCATCCTCTAGCTAAAAAGGAAGGCACTCTGAGAACCAGATTTGCTGCTTAAATCTGCAGCCTCTGTAGACTCTTCTCTTCTCTATTGTAAATTACTGCTTTTGATGGAAGACAAGGTTTTGTGCCTTTTCTTTGTTTATACAGAGTAATAATAAGGCTAAAATGTAATTTCCTCTAAAATGAGAAATATGAACAGCTAAATTTACTTTTTTTTGGTTATAGAAGATAAATCATAGCTTATCTTTATTTAGGGTAGGAATGGTCAAACTCCTCCCCTGCCCCTAAACAAACAGTTATGTGGTATATTTTAAATATTCCCTTTTCCCCAGTGGCTGTCCCTGGAGCAGTCAAGACTGTCATGGTCCCAGCTAAACAATGAGTCCAGATTTCATTGCTGGATACAATTCAGATTACTATGTCTCAGTAGAAAAATATGGAAAGAATTACAATGACCACAAGCATTTTCTATAAAACCACACATTTTAAAAAAACTTTTAAAGTGCAAAAGCTAAATATCTTTACACATTTACAACTTAAATGCCCAATGCTGTTATGAAATAGTACAGATGAGGAACACAGTTTCCTTCTATTTGAAGCAATTGATGTTTCATTGCTGTGTAACTATTCGGTTGTTCAAAAGATACCTCCAAGACCAGCTTCATGGACTGTGCCTTGTACAGTCACTCGGGGCCCCACATGTGGTCCCTGCACTTGGTTTGATGCTCTGCTTTCACTGTCTTGGAATTCCTTTAATTTTTGGACAAGGAGCCCTTCATTTTCATTTTGCACTGGGGCCTGTCCTGGGTATCCCTAATTGTTATATGCTGGTGCTGTGGTTCATAGGCTTACATTTTCTCTTCTCTTTCCTCCGAGTGTGTTGTATGGTTCTTGTCTGGGTTATGAGGTTTAGCCTATTTTTACCTTTCTGCACTGCTTCTTATGTTCCATTTTCACCATGTTTAGATTAGGGCAGACATGAACTTCCTGTGTCTCAGTGCCGGTCATGAATCAGGCTGGGAGCTGGGACCACAGGGCTGTCAGGGGAGCTGCCTGGATCCAGCTTTAAAATAACAAGTGCTTGACAGCTTCGTTTACATAACTGCAAAATTGTGGCTATATTCTACAATGCAGTTACATGTGACATAATAACTAGGGACTTAATTTATTTAGACTTTTCCCTTGCAATATAATTTCCAATAAATACATCTCCCAAGGGCAGGAAGACATGGCATTTCACAGTGCTCATATTTTCCTCCCTGAATTTGGACCTGCTTTTTTCTTTTTTTTCTTCAGAGTTAACAAAATGAACACTATACCTCGTAATTTTACATTTACCCTACTTGCCACAGCCTATGTGCAGGGCTTTTGAGGATAAATGGAGTGCTCATGGAGCACAGTTAGAACGTGCTTCATTTCATTTTTAAAGTTTTCTTTCTCTTTTTATCTAATAATCTTTTCCTAAGTATCCAAAGCAGCCTTAATAATCTGCTAGAGTACAATAGAAATCAGAAATTTTCTTTAAGGCACTACAACAATGTACAGAAAATTGTTTACTTGGTATACACATTTTGAAAGTTATTTTTAAAATTTAAGGTTTCAGTTGACATGTCCAAATGAAAAAAGAGGAAGGTGAAAGTAAATAGTGGAAAACATCCCCTTCCCTCCAGAGGAAAGAACAGTCATTGTCTTGTTATTATTTAATATTTATCTAAGGGAAGAGAAAGAACAGTCATTGTCTTGTTATTATTTAATATTTATCTAAGGGAAGAGACATCTAGGGCCAAGCACAATGGATGAAATTGTGCCAAAGATGAATACAATCTCTGCCTCGAGGTGCTTTCTGCTTAGGCCTGGGTCAAGAGTGCGGCCAAGGGAAGGAAGTGAGCTGAAGAATCTAGAATTCCGCTGGGTGCTGAGTGCCAAGCCACCTGAGAGTTTGGAACAATGGCTTTGGCTGGGAAGTATTGGAGAAATTCTTCTGAAAGGTTGGAAAGCTGATGGTAAGACTTGAAGGCCAGCAGTTGTGATGTGTGTGCACTTATGATCAGTATACAAGGATGAAGTTGTTGTTAATGTTGTACAAGTGCTGATTATTTAGGTAAGACGTTCTTCAGACATTGAGAAAGAGATTCTGTGGATAACCACGAAGATCTTCAGCAGAAACTTCACCAGGGCTGGCTTTGATGAACCATGCTGTGGCTCCCAGTCTGGTGGGTGGTGCAGCACATCAGTGAATATGATAAGGGTCAACATTTCTCTACAAAAGGGAACTCTGAGAAATCACCTTCTTCCCAAATTATAACCTTGAGGATTTTATAGGAAATAAGCTATATTAGGCTGAATTTGCCTTTTCTTCTCTCTGCATTCACAACTGCTTAAAATACATAATAGAGAAACATTTTGATGGTGGGGAGAGAAATAAATCCATATACATATAAATGTGCAGCTTCCTTCATGTGTATTTTATTTTTATTGGAAATCTTAATAATCAATCAGCACAAGAGTTCTTATGATGCTAAACAATATAGTAAGAAAATGGTATAAAAGAGAAAATTTTTGGAACTTTTTTTATGGATAATTGTCCATGAGAGAAAATCAAAAAGTAATGTAGGAAGAGCAATCAGTTCAACACCAAGGGTTGGATATTTGGCAATTCTCAATACACTCTTAAAGAATCATTCATTTTAAGTGAGAATCGCTTCTTTTTTCCTTCTAGTTCTTAAAGCAGCTGCTTGTCCTGTTGTGGGTATACTATTCAGCAAAAAGTAACAGACACCATCTTCTTGCTACTTAATGGGTCTACATCTTTTAAAGGTTCTAATTTTCCTCTCTGATTTTGTTTTCTTGCACAGTGTATAGTAGCAGCATATACAGTTTCTGAGTGCATGAAAAATAGTCAAAAAAGATACAGGTAGAACAGAGAACCCAGAAATAATCCCTGTTGTAATCACAAATGTTTTTCAATGAGGGTGCCAAGACCATTCAATGAAGCAAGGATAGTCATTTCAGCAAATGGTACTGAGAAAACTGGATATCAAAGTCCAAAGAATAAAGTTGCACTGTTACCATACATTATATATAAAACTTAGCTCAAAATAGATAACAAATCTAAACTTAAAACTATAAAACTCTTAGAAAAAGACTTAGAAGAAAATCTTTACAACACTGGAATTGGTAATCATTTCTTTGTTATGGCAACAAAAGTACGTGTAACAACAACAACAAAATAGATATACTGATGTATTAGTCTGTTTTCACACTGCTGATAAAGACATACCCAAGACTGGGAAGAAAAAGAGGTTTAATTGGACTTACAGTTCCACATGGCTGGGGAGACCTCAGAATCACAGTGGGAGGCAAAAGGCACTTCTTACATGACGGTGGCAAGAGAAAAATGTGGAGGAAGCAAAAGCAGAAACCTTTGATAAACCCATCAGATCTCATGAAACTTATTCACTATCATGAGAATAGCATGGGAAAGACTGTCCCCCATGATTCAATTACCTCCCCTTGAATCCCTCCCACAGCACATGGGAATTCTGGGAGATACAATTCAAGTTAAGATTTGGGTAGGGACACAGCCAAACCTTATCAACCGAACTTAATGAAAATTTAAAATTCTGTGTATCAGAGGTCACTATCAAGAGGATGAAAAGGCAATCCACAGAATGGAAGATAATATTTGCAAATCATATATATGGTAAGATATGAATATCCAGCATATATGAAGAACTTCTGCAACTCAACAGCAACAATAAAACAAATAAATTCAATTGAAAAAATGGGCAAACTATCTGAATACATGTTTCTCCAAAGAAGATATAAAAATGGTCAGGTGCAGTGGCTTGCACCTGTAATCCCAGCTACTCAGGAAACTGAGGTGGAAGGATCACCTGAGGGAAGGATTTTGAGAAAGTCTTGGGCAATATAGGGAGATCTCTCATCTCTAAAAAGAATAAAAAATTAAAAAACAAAAATAAAAAAAGAAGATATAAAAATGGCCAATATGTACATGAAAATGTATTCAATATCACTAGCCACAAGTGAAATGCTAATCAAAGTCACAATGATACAACTCTTGACATCTATAAGGATGGCTAAGTTAAAAAAAATTGGAAATAAAACATGTTGGTGGGGATGTGGGGAAATTAAAACACTTGTATATTGATGTTAGGAATGTAAAATATTTCAGACACTGTAAAAACAATATGGCACTTCTTCAACATATTAAACATAGAAATACTAGAGGGTCCAGCAATTCCACTATTAGTCATATGTCCCAAATATTGTAAAGCAGGGATTCAAGCAGATACTTAAACACCAGTGTTTACAGCAGCATTATTCACAACAGCCGAAAGGTGGAAACAACCCAGATGTCTATCCATAGATGACAAAAGTACATAAACGTACAATAGAATGTTATTCAGCCTTAAAAAGGAATGAAATGCTGACATATATTATCACATGGATGAACCTTGGAGACATTATACTAAGTGACATAAGCCAGACACAAAACGACAAATATTGTGTGATTTCAGTTATGTAATGTACCTAGAAGAGGCAAATTCATAGAAACAAAGCAGAGTGGTGGTTGCCAGGGACTGAGGGAGAGGAGAGAATGAACTCTTCTTTAACGGGTACAAAATTTCAGTTTGAGATGATGAGAAAGTTCTGGAGATGGATGAATGCCACTGGATTGGATAATTTAAAAGGTATCAAAAAGATTTTCTAAAACGTAAGAAAGGATACACAGGATATTTTTTGGAGACGTTTGTTTTTTCTTGCCTTGGCAGCTCATGCTTTTCGATTCACTTTTTATTGTTGTGAGTTGGGGGTTGGAGCTGCATATTGACCATGAGACTAGGCTACCTGCTATAACCATATTGACTGTATTGACTCACTTAACAGTCAATAACCTACATTAAAAATAAAGTAGGTCCAGTTAAATAATTAATTTGCACACTTAAACATAGACTGCAGATTTTGACTATAATTTTAGAACCAATTAAGTCTGTCTCCTAAAACTTTGTATTCTGCTACTATTATCTCCCTATCACAATTGTCAAAACAATTAGATCCTTGACAACACTGTAGGTAGGTATCAAGCTAGAAAAGACTTGCATATATGAAACGAGTTGATTCTAGGTATGTGCATGTCATATCTCCTCAAGGTGACAGTGACAGTCCTGAGGGGGCAGGTGGAAGCACTCTGGATCCTTCACAAAGCTCATCACAGTGACACATTCCTCACACATTCATTCCCCCACCCTTTACTGAATAATTTTTCTGTTTGAGGTGTTGGATGCAACGTACAAAACCAAAAATGAAAAATTAATACCAAAGCCAAAACAGCATCCCTTACTTTACTGGCAGAGACAAACAATTACAGTCCTATTGATCCTTGAGTAGGGACAAATATGAACGGGGGAGACTTGTTCAATCTAGAATATTTGGGTAGTAGTTTTCTTGGGGGATATACTTCCCAGCTAGCTCCCAAAAGATGAGTAAAAGGAGCCAGACAAGGGAGGGCAATAAAATGAAGCCATAGAAAGTCATGGTTCTCCAGGCCCATGGAAAAAGCCAGCCTAAGAGCTTGCCTCCACAATCCTGCTTTCCACCATACCCATGTTTCATCAAGCAATAAAATGAAGCCATAGAAAGTCATGGTTCTCCAGGCCCATGGAAAAAGCCAGCCTAAGAGCTTGCCTCCACATTCCTGCTTTCCACCATACCCATGTTTCATCAAACATCTCTTTTGAATAGCCTGATGAAACACAGCTACCGAGCACACATTCCATATAAGAGCTGTTGCAAAATTTACCTTCAAAAGTTGTTAATTAAAATCAACAACAGAGCCTGCCCTTCACCCTCTCTCCTCCTCATTTAATTCCTGCTCTACCTGTGCTTTCTGTGATCTGCAGGGCCACCTGTGGCCAAGCGAAGTAGGGAAAGAAGAAGGAAGCAAAGACCAATAATCATGGATGAATCGACAAGTCAGAAAATCCCTGAGTTGTGTGTGATTTGTAATTATAATATTTTCTCCTGGGGCCTTCGTGACCTGGGCTATATTTTTTATTTACTAATTGTTTTATCACTACACACTTCCCAAATAACTAAGTTGTCTCCTTCTGCAGAGAGGGGAGTCTGAATCTAACTGTAAATAAATTAATATTTGCCTGGATCTCAGTGGACAGCTTCATTTAACAACACATGAATATGCTCCTCCTGTAATTAAAGGCCTTCAATTATGAATGTTAGGTTTTATGGCATAAATCTCATAGAAAAGTAACTTAAAGCAATTTAAAGTATGGATAGGCTCTGATAAAGAGTTTTTTAGAGAGGCTGTGAAGTTTTTATAATTCAGGGTTCCAGGAATATATGTGAAATTTACATGTCATTATTTTGAGGAAGGTATATGTCCTGAAGATAAGTAGAAATGAACTGATGAAGTTGATACACAATATGAATAAAATGAGGACACCATAGTAAACATGGTCCTTGAGCTCCTGGCATAAAATGTCATGTGCCTTTTATTTTTGACTGTTTATTCAATAAATGTTAGCTGAGTACTGTGCTCTGTACAAACATGCATGAGACACACCTTGGATTCATAGTGTGGGGTGGGGAGAGACACCAATATTGATATATACAGTATAGTATGGGATAACTGAAATGTACAAAGTGCTTACAAGAAGACAAAGTTACTTTGGTAAGTAACCCAAAGGAGACTCCTCCAAGGATATGACATGGAAGCTAAATGATTAGACATTTCTAAGGAAAGAAGACAAGGAAAATACACTGTAGGCAGGAGGAAGTGGATCTCAGTGTCACCATTAAGAAACTAGGGCAGTTTTGCCTTCAGAACACTGATGAGAAGGACAGAGATGATGACTGTGATAGTTAATGTTTACTGATAATTTCCTTCTTCTATGGGCATGCACACCTCAAAGCATTTCACATGTATGACCTTTTAAAAATCCTCACAATACCTCTGTGAAATAGAGACTTGTGACAGTTTTCTATTGCTACATATCCCAAAACTTTGTGGCTCAAAACAAACACCACTTATTTAGTGCCTGATTCTCTGTGGGTTGGCAATTCAAGCTCGAGTTCATTGTGGAGAGGAGGTTTCATCCGGGTCCCCTCATGAGTCCGTGGTCAGCTGCTGTCTAGGTGGGGTGCTGGCTGGTCTACAGTGGCCTCAGCTATATTAGCTTTTTTGGCTCCCTGTAGTGTCTCCTTGCTAACATTCCATCTTAAGCTTTTTCACATAGTCATTGACAGTTTTCTAAAAGCAGGAGTGGAAGCACACGAGATCCTTGAGGTCTGGGTTCAGAATTGGCCACAATTTCTCTTGCGTTTCTGTTGCCTATAGCAAGTCACAAGTCACAGCACAGCCCAGATTCAGGAGAGGGGAAGAAGACTGCACCTTGTGATGGAGGAGTTGTGAAGTCACATTACAACAGGACATAGATCCAGGAAGACTATTATGCTCATTTTCACAAATCATCTTTCCATCATACAATTATTACTTCTACTTCATAGATGAGGACACAGAAGCATAGGCTGAGAGACTGTAAAGTATGTGAGCCGCTGTTTGAGCCGCCTGACATCGGAACCTGGGGTCTGCTCTACTGCCTCTCCTTAACAATATTAAAAATGCTTTTTCATTGTTCTCTAAATTGTGCTACATTCAGGTGAACTCTTCTAACCTGAGATTTTCCCTTCTCATGAATGAAATAATGCCTGCCCTGACATTTTAGGTTGGTATGAGGATAGTTCCAAAGTTTGTGTTTGTGACAGCAGACTAATAGCCCTGTCTATCAACTAGAGTAACAAACCACCACCTAGCACTATCGGTTCATGAAGTTTAAGAGTCCAGTCATGGAGAGATTGTAATGTCCTAAATCTCAATAGGGAAATGTGCTTGCTAGTATAATTAAGATTTATACATTTCAGTGATTGTCAATTTTACCTAAAAAGGAAACTAAATAACTGTAAAAAGATAATAAACTCTGAGGCTATGCAGAATACACTGCAGAAGTGTACTGATGTCTGTAATTTACTTTGGAATAAATTTTAAAAATGGTATGGGCTAATGAATGGATAGAGGGATGGCTAATGGGTAGATATGTGATAAACCAAATACCATATAATTGTAGAATTCAGATGGCTAAGATTCCCTCTAAAGTTTTTTATGATGGAATCTTGGAGAACAAAAGTTTAAACTCTAGAGTCTTGAAACTAACTTTAAAAGTAGGCTAGTGGTTTGAAACTCCCTAATTGTGTGATCTGGGGAAACTTCCAGAATGTTCTCAAACTTTAGTTCTTCCACTCAAAAACTGGAAGAGATATTGACATCTATCTATAAACCTTGGAATAAATAAACTGAGAGTTAATTAAACATGAATACATAAAGGGCTCTTCACATTGTCTGGCAGAGCTATTGCTAAGCACTTTACACGTAAATGCTCTACAGTGAGTCTTCAGTAAATAGTAACTACCATGAAATGACGGAAAACATGCCTGGAGTCCTTTTCAGTTGTAAAAGTTTTCTACAAGAATATCTATAACAAATCTTCCCTGATTCATCCTTCCTAAAAAATAATTATTATATTGAAGGAATAGTCATGCATATTCTTACTGAACTCTTAGTTCTTCAATCATTGATTTTAGAATGAGAAGATAACTTACCTGACCTATACATTATCTGTTGTAAAGAAAGGGTTCACAAGATACAGAATAATTTCAAGTATTAATAATTTAAAAGCAATATTTTTTAGGAGTTATTGTATAGCAAGATGAAAAGATGTTTATCAGAATCTCATTTTAAACCATTTAATAAAAGGCATACAAAGTATCTAAATCCAGATATTATTGGGTTTCATTACCTTTCTGAGGTAATGAAAATTTGCCTTTGGTGATAGCTGAATGTGTCTGTGCATATGTGCACATATAGTAAAAGGCATTAAACTGCACATTTCACATGATAGAATTGTATGATATGTGACTTCTATCTCAATAAAGATGTGACCAAAAAAGTGTTCAACTCAGCGTACAGTGTTGTGAACAGTATCTTTCTATCTTTCTTTCTCTTTCTCTTTTTCTCCCTTTCTTTCCTCTTTTGAAACAGGGTCTCACTTTGTCGCCCAGGCTGGAGTGCAGCCGTGCAATCTCAGCTCACTGCAACCTCGACTTCCCAGGCTCAAGTGATCCTCCTGCCTCAGTCTCCCAAGTAGCCAGGACCACAGGCATGCACCACCATGCCCAGCCTGACGTGTTTCTTCTTAAACACATATTCCTACAAATACAGCATATGTCTGTGAGATTCACATTTTAAAGCAGTATTTTAAAGGAGACAATTTTTTTTCTCTAAGAAAATATATTTTTCTGAGTTTAATGTACTATTTTAATACTTTATCATTTTGGATTAATTTGTAAGATTATTATACATTTCTAAAAGATTTCCTGTGAAATATAACATTTATCTGTACACATTAAAATGGAGATACAGGAATCGGAAATTCCTATCCAGTGAAAAGGGCTTTTTGAAGTGACTGTTTTTAAACTAAAGTCAAATAGGCAACCCCTAAATCATGGTAACTTTAAATATAAAAAACAATTTATGGTATTTTAATGTATGAATCTATTAATTGTGTTGGCTGAAAATATGTTTTTAACTAAAAATTTTAGTTTTTTAAAGCTAAAATTTAGTTTTATTGCTTTTTCATATCATACCTCGAAAGTATTTATTTTAACAAACATTTATTTTAATGAAGATAAACAAAGAAACCCTGAGAAGGGAGAAAGCCCAGAGCTAAGATAAAATAAAATGTGGTTAAATTATTAAAATATTCTACAATAAAGTAGCTGCAACTGCAAGGAGGAAGGGGAAAAGGGAAATTTCTGCAAAATTCATCAGCATTAAGTGAGTCTACAAATATCACAGGATCAGTACCCCAGACAGTCAGTTTGACCTCCCGTCTTTCCCCTGGTGAACCTTTTCCAAGTTTTTCAGAGTGATGTCAATGCAAAGTTTTCCCAAACTTCCTGGAAATTTTACAAGCAATTCACCAGAGATACAAAAAATATCTGGGGCCTTAGCCAACAGCATTCCTCTATGAATACAGACTCTTGATTTGCTTTTATTTTTCTAAATTGGGGTTGAGCAATTTTAGAGATTTACAGTTAAGGAGACAAACGAATTATGAAACTTAACAAATTAAAATGTGAAAATGTTCATCATTTCTAGCTCCACTCTGGACATGAATGTTTTTTCTTATGTAGTAAGAGGCCAGATTTTTCACACAAGCATCTGTTTAATTAACTGTAGTGTATAATAAATTCTCAGGTTAAATCTTACTGGAATTTATTAAGCGAGTGTTTTGCTCCAACAGGTTAATGAGCAAACCATTATTAATGTTGCTTCAGAAAAAAGGGCACGTTTCCTAAACTGACAGGAAAGAAGGCAAAAGAAAAACTCAAACCTTCTTTTTTTCCAAAATTCATTTCTTTTTATCGTCAACATTGTATTCATTGGTTGTTCTTTTTGTGTCCTCTAATTCCGTTATCTGAACATGTCTCAGTGTGAGTACCAAATAGGAGATCAACTAAGCATTTGCTACACCTCAGACAAAATCTCATTCTGGGTTATTAGACAGTGTCTGATGCTGCCGACTTCTCGCCAGCTTAGCAAGCACAACCTCCGAGAGAGGCTTTTTTTGGGGAAAGATCGCTCAGGAAAAATGCGTGTGCTTCTTGACGAGCCGTTCTAGGTTGGGTGTCCCTGAAAGTATATGGGGGTGGTGTCCCTTCAAGCACAAGGAAAGGGCAGGTCCTGCTGTTATCCTTGACCCTCCGACAAAATAGTCAGACGCTGTTTGTAAAAGAGCCAAGTAATTAAAAGTATCCCAGGGTTATGGTGAAATAGGGCAAGTAAAATACGCTCCTGGATACCAGCTCTCTTTCAGGACCAGCTCTTTTGTATTCCCTCTCTATTTTGTTTTCTCCTTTATTTCAATTTTTCATGGCACAGTTTCCTCTCTCCCACATTGTTCTTCTTCGCCTGTCAGTTGGTAAAATGATAAGTACCCTTATTACTGCTTGTCTAGCTTGAGGCCTATCTGGAGCTATTTGCTTCTAACTCCCAAGTTACCCTCTAACTCCTAGCTCAATTTGTTTCTCTTAATTTCAGAACAGATTATTAACCATTTAATGTATTATGAGAGGGTACAGAAATAGATAAGAGTTACACAGGAAAACGGTGGAATACTTTCCAGCATTTCATAAGCATTTTTCTTTAGGATGGTGTTTCTAACAGAAAGAAATTTGGGGTGTGCTCCTTGGCTGTCTCTGTGTTGACCATACATCTCATTTAACCCCAAACAGGCTGAGTGGATGCCTGTTGTCCTGGCTTAATTATTAGTGGCATGTTTTTCACGCTCAAAAGTGCTCTGAATTAGAGGCTAGACTACTTTATCATCCCGCCTGTCTCTCATTGGACTGTTGAGTAACTGCTCAGTAAATAGATATATTAGCTTTGCTTTTGTTTAGAGAGTTCACAAAGTCCTTCTCCGGGTCTTCACCCTTACTTCTATTCTTAAATTACTATAAGTACTGTCAGACTTTGGAATGGAAACAATTTGTTACTGTCCACAGATTCCCCATATCTCTGAATGGTATTAGGAAGCAAATGAATGCAGGGCTTTCAATCAGGTAGGAGGGTTGGAATCTGTTGTGCCATTCACAAGGTTGTGTGACCTCAGGCAAATCATTTACCTTCTCTGAGCTTAAGTTTCCTAATCTGTAATTCACACATAATAGTAATTTCTGCCCTGGATTGTCATGAGGATTAAATAATAGATGATTATAGTTGTATGCTTATATTAATCCACATATCCATCACCCATACAGATATTTCATTCATTATTCCTTATTTAAGCACAATGACTGATACTACAACTCCAGTGGTTTGAAATTATAAGAAGATGTTATTTTCCTTAGACAAAATGTTGCATTTAAATACTGCAGGGGCAGTTAATTCATTTCCTCCAGATTGGGTTCATTCCAAGGCTGTTCTTCAGGGTTGCAACCTGGCTGCAGTAGTTTAAGGCATCATGTCCACACCCAGCAACATCCAGAGGCAGAAGAATGTGAGCCTCTTTCCTGTGTCTTTGAAAGGGACCTTCATGCAGAAGTCCCTCACCTCATGTCTCCCTTTTCCTTCATCTGAATTACATCACATGCCAATGCACTTGTTCATTATTGCCAAAGAAAGAAGGGGAATGAGATCTTCGGGGTAAGTTGGCCAACAAAGCTCTCCCGCGTGGAGAAAATGGGTTGTCTGATTTAAATCAGGGATCTGTGTGCTCGCAGGAGAGTGTGCGTGTGTCCTGGGTAGATGAAGTGTGGGCAGCTGGATATCCAAATTCCAGCCAAGGATGTGACATCAGATTGCTTTGTGAATTCAAGAAAGCTCCATGCCTTTCTACTGTCCTGTGTATAAAATGTGATGTTGGCTTCTTAATAGTATAAAGTCTCTTCTACCTTTAATGTTCTGTTTGGTTTGGTTTTCTCAAAACCATTACAGTTCATGGACACCCTTCCTTCTTTCAGAAAGTACTTTTTAGATAATGATGAACGGATGAAAGGCACTAGAATAAGAGTTAGAAGATTTTTGTTCAAACTCAGATTCACTGCTTAGTAATTCTATGACTGTCATTCATTAAAGAAAAAGCTTTTTATAAACTATAAAGAATAATATAAATGCAAATGATCACTAGAGCCCATTTGACAAAATGCTGGGATTAAAAAAAAATTCTTTTTTAAAAGTTCAGGGTCCCCTTAGAAGGTTAGTTGGTTTGGGGATGTAGAACCCTCAGGATTGTACCTTGAACTTGTTCTCACGTCTGATCCTTGTTTCTTCTCAGGAGGGGATTATCTACAAGAAGGAAAGTGGGACTTTTGCCTAATGCCCTAGTCCCAACACACTGACTGTGGACCAATTATTTTCACACACTAACAAGTGTAACCCTGGAACATGAGGATGTTGACATGACCTGTATACAGTTCTGAGATTGATAAGTAGCAATGACATCACCTGCTGTTGCCAAATCCCCGATCCTTCCACTGCTCCTTTGTCATTGTCCTTTAGTGCCCAAGTTTAGACACAGCCATTGGGAAGTGACCAGATTGTCACTATATTTCCTTGGAAGGCTTCCTATGGCAAGTGTGAGGGTGTTCTTTGTCCAGCAAAATAACAGTGAAGGGGGCGTGAGGAGTGAGGCTGGGCAGCGCCACGTGATCCCGAATCACCATCCTCATCCTCGGGAGAGACACAAGGCAGAAGGACCACTATGGGGCTGGTGTATGTGTTCAGTAGTCAGCTCTGAGTCCAGGTGTCTTAAGTCCCTGGACCTTGACCCTTGGCTTCCTAGTATGTGTGTGTGGGAGGCGGGGAGCGGCAGTGGTGGGAGTGGGATATGAGAAACAAGTAGATCTCAGCTTCCTTTCAGGGCTAGCATTCTAAAATCTTAAGTTGATTGAAAGAGCCACTTCTGCAGAGTTGGTGCAGATGTGGAGACAATTGCACAGGGCAGCATCCCAGCTTTAGACAGCAGATGACCAAGTGTCAGTTCATGGAAGGACAGGTGCTGGGAGCTGGGAACCGCCACCCATGGATGGAGGAGCACTGTGGGTGAGTGGCAGCTGCTGAGAGCTGCATCAGCTGCAGGGAGGCTGCACTCAGGACCACACACTGGGAGGTGCTGCTGGTGCCACCCTGGGGGTCCTAGAACTGGGGCTGTTACAGAGGGCAGCAGCTTGAGCTCTTGCTAGGGAGTTTCATGACTTCAAGATTTTCAATCTTTAATATCTGTTGTCTTTGTGGACAAAGTGCCTAGATTTTTTTTTTTTAATGCTTCGTCTTTCATCTTTCTTTCTTCAGATTTTGAATTCCTAACACTATTTTCATAAAATCATAGTGTTCTACATTTTTTTTTTTTTTTTTTTTTGCTATTCTAGAGGGGGAGGGTCTTGAGAAGTGAACCTTGTTAAAAAATTAAACCACATGTATTTATTCAAGAAGGTCCCTGAGAAGGTCAACAAGTTGCAGTCAGCTCTCAGCTGTCACTTTCTTTGTTAACATTGAAGTACTGTGCTTTTTATCCTCTTTCCCAACTTCTGGTCATTTTTCTGCTCATTAGCTACTTGAGCCTGGGGTGGGCAAGAAATAAGATGGAATTTTAAACCTGTCAAATTGAAGTCTGGTTAATAGCCAAGTGGAGGTACAATGGGCGGAGAAGGGAAAATGAATTCTATATTTGGAAGAAATACTAGCTGTGGCAGAAAAATTAGTCTTGACTTACTTTTCTTTTCCTGATATTAGTGATTGGCCATGACACAACCTCCCATATCTGTTATGGTGGAATCTGATTTTTCAAAATATAGAGTCAAAGATACCAGAGCTACAAGAGCTTTCTTCTATCAACCAGACCTCTCGGTTTATAGATGAGGAGATGCAGATCTGACACATAAACAGATCTACTTTCAGCCATTAGAATGGTCACCACGTATTGAATGCTAGGAGGATTGAGGTCAGTGTTTAAGCCCTAATTTCCCTGGCTCTGACAGCATTTCCACCATGCTATCTTCATCTGCCAAGGGTCACAGTGCTTGTGACAAATCAGGACCCAATTACTAAAGACGACCTAAAGCAAATTTGTGTTAAGCCTTTCATAAGTTATAATTTCCTTAGGAGTAAGAAGAGTATTTTTAATCTCTGTATTTCCAGGACCAAACATAGTTTCTGATATGAAGTACATTCTCATGAAATATTTGGTCATTTAAATGCATATTTTATGTCTTCCTCGGTTAAAGATTGTAAAATCATTTATTAAGATTGCATAATTACATGCACCCAAATTTAGAAATATTCCTATAGTTAGTACTGATTTAATCATCCTTTTGGATGAGATTATTTTGTTACTATGCATGAGGCTATGTGTCCTTGGCTCTCCCTGGCTTATTGTCTTAGCACCAAGGCTACTGAAAGCAGTTCTTTCCCTCCCAGAAGCAGACCCACAGTAAACATTATAAATACAATTTTTCTTTTATTTTACTTGTATATCAATATCAAAAAGTATGTAATTGTTGAACATATAAACTGCCCATAACTCTAACACCAACTTTTTCTTTGGAATCATGTTATCATCAGGATTTTATTGTTTAACTGGTATTTCAATGCCATGATACAATAAACTTAGTTATTCTACATCATTTCACATGGCCCTGTAAGAGGATCAGAGTGGGTAGGAACTGTACGGGCTCTGGAGTTAAAATGCACCTGGCTTCAGAGTTTTGCTCTGCCACATGCAAGTTGTGCAGCCTGAAAGACGCCTCAGTTTTCTCATCTGTAAAAGTGGAGGTTATAATCAGCCTTGCCCCAAGACAAAAATATATAGTTATTTTAAGGACTAGATATATAATCACCATTAAGTCCCTGAAACACACATGAAGCACACTACCTAGTACAAACACCTAATAATTGATGAATAAGTAATTGGCGCTCAATAAATGCTCTTTCTCTACTCTCACATTCCCGGCTTTCCCAAACTTCTTAAAGGGGAACAATTTGGCTGCAGTAGAACTTACAAGATAAAATATCATCTTTTTTCTTTCCTTTTCTTTCTCTGCCTCTATGTAGGTGGATGTGTGATCGCTCTCCTGATAGGGATATTAGGAGAGAAGGGACTGGGAAACACATTTTCCATGAAGTCCTCTGTCTAGTTGAGCACAGCAGTCTATTCTAACTGGGCCGGGTGAAAATGCAGCCCAGCTTCTGGGATTTTTGCTTTTTTTGTTAGACCCTAGAGGGAAGAGATGAGTTTTATGTCTGTTACTGGTTGTGGTAACATTCGGCTGGGAATTCATGTCCCTGGAAGACACAGGCCTTTTGGCTCCATCACAACAGTGCTTCCTAGAGATGCGCAGTCTCACCCCGGAGGCCCCAGTTGCAATGTTGGGTGTCACAAATATGAGAGTGAAAGCAGCTGATAGAAGACACGGAATGCAGAAACTCGAGGCCTTATAGCCCCAAACACACTCAAGTTGCATGACAAAAAAAAAAAAGAGAGAGAGAGAGAGAGAGATAGTTGAATGTAATGAGGACGCAATATGCTAACTTCTCAGTGCTTGGCAGCGACCCCCTCACCAGCTGGGCTGCACCAGACATAGAAGACACCAGACACTGGCTTAGGCTTCCACAAAGAACAAGTCACAACGACACCCCCTCTGGCATCTCCCCCAAAGCCTGACTGGTTTTTAATGGGGATCGCCTGGGGTTTTAGTTGAATGTAGTCAGAGTGTTGAACATCTAATCTGCCTTTGAGAAAGAGTATCCTGCATGTCGAAGGGAAGGAAGTGAAAATAAAGCTGCTTGAATCTAAATAAAAGGGCTTGCATAGCAGGGGTTTTCAGTGGGTTCCCAGCTTTGGAGCATGAAGCAGAAGAGGGAGCTGAGCACTGCCTGGGTAGGGGATTCTAAGAGGCAGGCTCCGCTGCCAGTGATACTACCTTCTGTTGTGTAAATTGCAGCTCCTGCCAGAGGGAACTCCCTAAACAGAGAAATGACCAGAATCGTTCATGAAAAGCCTGGGCATTTGGAAGTTAGGCCTTCTCTGGAATTGCTCCCCGGATACTGACGGCTCCAACATTTCCAGTGTGCTGTGGTTGGATCAGACATTCTTCTCCAAGCCGAGATTGCTTCCAACAGCTGGAGGAAGAGCCCCTCCTGGCCTCTCCACCTTCTCAGCTTCATTTCTCACTGGAAACCATCCGAAAGGGGAGTTTAAAATTACTGTCTTTTGGGTAAATAGTGTTTACTTTTCCAGACTGAACTGCCAAAGACCTTAAGGAAATTAAAGAAAGAAAAGAAAAAGTGAGTTGCCATGTCTGGTAAATAGTGTTTCTCTAATTAGGTGGCTGCATGGTTATTAACTACAGCAGTTGTATATCCTGACGTGTGATTTATTTACCTTGGCACACGGAGTTAGGGTGCTGAGCAACAGAGCTAAATACAGTGATGGAGTGAGGAAAATGAGAGGATGCAAATCCAGGGCGAGGACTGGGTTCTGTACATCTTACAGAACCGGTTTTCCCAGAGAGGGAAACAGGAATATTATCTCATTGCAAAACAGTCATTAAACTATAATTGAGTGCTCACAGCTAACAATGTCTAACTTCACTTTCAGTAAAGATGAAAATGAAAATCAATATCCTGACACAAAGCAATAACACAAATTAGAGAGCAATACTAGAAAGGTTTTCTAGGAGGATTTAGAATATGCTCTAGTTGAAAAAAATATATAAGAAAATTTAAAAAAATGATTCTTTGCCATTGCTTGTCCCATTGCTGGAAGGGTGACTTGTGAAACAGGTCTTCTTGGAGATGCATGCGGAAGAGGTGGGATATTCACGAGGCACGAACTTCCACCTTTCCTTTCTTTCTTACTGCAGATTCCAAGTCACCCTCATACACCTGCATTAAAGTAGAGTAACATGGAAGCAGCATTATTCCATCCCACTGACACACACACCCTAATTTCACACCTTTTCAAATATACCAAAGAAAAAATACCAAAAGTAGTGTTTTAGGCTGGGCATGGTGGCTTATACCTATAATCCCAGCACTTTGAAAAGTTGAGGTGGGAGGATCTCTTGAGGACAGGAGTTTGAGACCAGCCTGTGCAACACAGCAAGACCCTGCTTCTACAAAAAATGTTGAAAAATAGTTTTTAAGTAAATATTTTCTAAGGATATGTTATATTTAGAGTTATCCTTCCTGGATATAGTTGCAGTACAGAAGTGGATTGACATAGCAATTATTATATTACCAACTACAGAGGGTTAGCTAACTTGAGGCTATTATATATACTTAGTGTTTAATATTCCCTGTAGGTTATTTCTTCAGTCATTAATTAAATCATTTAGCAAATATTGGTCAAATGCCTGCTATGTTCCAGGCTCTGTGCTAGAGGAAAGGCAGTCCATGTCTTACAGAGTCTGCACTGACTAGGGAGGGAGGGGATCATGACAACGTGTGAAAGGACATGGACAAGTTGTGCAGGATGCTGTGGGAGAGTATGGAGGAGGCCTCAGGCAGCAGCAGGAAGGGCCCTCCAGAGACAGCAGCCCTTGTGCTATATCTTGGAGGCTGAGGCAAGGGGAGAGCAGGAGAACACAGCTTTGGCAGCATGAGCAGAGTTTACAGACAGAACATAATACAGATCCAAACTTTTTACTACCTGGGATGGGTAGACACTGGTGCTTTTTGTGTAGGATCCAGTAACGATTAACCTTAAAAACATATTGTGTCTGTTTGGCGATGGATGTCTTATTCAACTTTAAATTATCTAAAGGTCTTGTTAACATGCACATTGTGATTCAGCAGGTCTGGGGTGGGGCCTAAGATCCTGCATTTGTAATAAGCACTCAAGGGGTATTGCTAACCTGAGGATGATACTTTGAGTACCAAGGGACCAGATCATCCAAAATACCTTCAGCTAAAATACTTAGGAACTCCAGATGAAATACACACACACATACACACACACATTACATATATTATTACACACACACACACACACATATATATATATATATTTAAAAATCCATTTAAAACCTTATCTGAACTCCCCGCAAAATTCTCATGGGGCATGAGATGTGAGTGGGAAGGGAACAAAAGAACAAAACAAAAGCAACCACTCCAGCTAGATTTGCTAGTCATTGAGGCCTAAGAGACATATAGGGTGGAAGAGAAGGGTTTGGACCCACACATGTTGAAAACTGTTGTTGGGAATTAATACTCTCACACAGAGTCAGCACCACCAGATGATTAAAGCATATATAAAAGTGTAAAAAATCTTCTCATGGACACAAGGTGAAAAGGAGAAAAAGCTCATCTTATTCTGTGTAGCAGGTGGGGAAAAATCCTTTGTTAATCATTTGTAGCTATTACCTTGACCTCCTATAGCTTTGAGTTGCAATTTATACACTTGTCAATGTCTTGGATTTCCAAAACAGAGAATAATACAAACATGATCCAAAGTCAATGATAACCCTAAAGCCAAAAGTAAACCTCACTTCCTCAAGTTAGGCCAGCCAAGAATCTCACAGATAAAATTCTACTAAAGATGAGCTTACAATGGGTAGGTATTAAAAATATAAATAAACAATATAGCATGAGAAAAACTCAGCAAACAGCAGCTTATACATCCAAGAACTTAAAATAAAATAAACATGCTTAACATGATTAAAGACCTCAGAGAGAGGAGTATGAGAAAGAAACAATATATTATGTAGTTAGATATATTTGAAAAATAATCAAATATAATATTTAAAAATTATGATAATTTAAACTTAAAAATTGTAGCTAACATAAGATAACAGATTAGATACAGCTGGAAAGAGAATTATTGCAGTGGAAGACAGAGCTAGAGAGGGTAAGAAATTGAGAGTTGCAACTGAATGTTTATATTTTTTGTGTCTGGGAGAAACATTAATTAAGAGAGGCTAAAGGTGCAGAAAAAAGAGAGAATATCTGAGGGAGCAGAGTCCCAAAGGAGGATGGAAGGTTGGGATTCAGATACAAGTGGAAGGATTAGCCTGTATCAGAAGAGCAACACCTTCCAGAGGTAAAGAAAGTAAAAGCAAGCATGAATCAGACAGCTTCTAGGCAGAAACAAAGGAAGCTATTACCTAATAACTTCATTTTTTACTGTGAATGAAAAACAATTTATTCCACACATAATATGTGCCAGGTCATTTTGTTAGAGCTTCTCGTATATTACCACATTGACTCTTTATGCCTAAAGACAGATGTAAGTATTAGTATTATCTTCATTTTACAAATGAGAAAACTAAAAACTCGCCAGTTAAGTAAGTTACTTAAGGTTCCACTGCAAGTAAATGAAAATAAAAAGATTCAAATCCAGTCAGTCTACTGTGTGGAAAGAAGTATAAGCAGATTGTATGCTGAGTAGGGGATAAATGGAGGAAGAGGGCAAGAGAATAGAGAAACCACCAGAAAGGAGCAGCAGAGAGAAGGCCAGACTTGCCCTAAGTAAAAATGGCCCAACTGAGGCTTGAGGACAATGCATTTGCTACAGAATCCTTTCTTTAAGAATACCAATAGAAGCTTATGTTTGATACAAACTCTTTGTAGAGTAATTAGTAATGCTTTTTGGACATTAAGGTCAGTATAATCTCTTTGTAGTGCAAATTTTCAGTGCCCAGTGAAGTTGAAGCATATAACACTACAACACAGCTGACACAGGCTTTTTTTTTTTCTACCCAAGACAAATTTTTCTCATGGCACAAGGAGATGTCTACAGGGAACTCATAGATATTCACACTGGTGTTACTCTGCCTTCCTGTATAGTCTGTCTATAGTCCCCATGGAACCAAGGTTGAGTCTCAAATCATGTGATAAAAATACAATCCACAATTTCACAGTCCTCCCCAATGCTGCCCACCTGCAACTTTCCCTAGAATAACACCAATTTCAACCATGTGGTCACTCTCATGTGATACCAACTTTTTTTCCAACCTGTACACTTTTCTCCATTTTCTGCTGTTACACTGTCCACCTCCAGGCTCCTGCCTGGACTCCAGTGGTAGCCACCCACTGGTCTCTTGGTTGCTGCACTTTCCCACTTAAATGATCAGAACAGTTAGTGTGAACCTTTTTTTTTTAAAAAAAAAGACTTTTTTTTAAGTGCAGTTTTAGGTTCACAGCAAAATTAAGAGGAAGGTACAGAGATTTCCCACCTATCCCCTCCCACTGTACATGCAGAACCTCCTGTATTCTCACCATTCCGCACCAGAGTGGTACATTTGTTACCACTGATGAACTTACCTTGAGACACCATCTTCATCCAAAGTCCATAGTTTACATTAGGGTTCACTCTTGGTTTTGTACATGATATGGGATTGTAAAAGAATATAATGACATGTGTTCCCTGCTAGTATCTTACCCGGTATTTTTGTTGACCTAAAAAATTCTCTGTGCTCTACCTATTTTTGCCTCTCTACCTCTTAACCCCTGAGAACTACTGATCTTTTTACTTTCTCTATAATTTTGCCTTTTCCAAAATGTCATATACTGAAATTGTACCATATGCAGCCTTTCTGAATTGCCTACTGCCTTAGCAATATGCATTTCACGGTTGCACCATGTCTTTTCATGGCTTGATAGATTATTTCTTCTTACTGTTGAATAATATTCCATTGTTTGGATGTACCACAGTCTATTTATCCATTCATCCACTGAAGCACATCTTGGTTGCTTCCAAGGTTTGGCAATTATGAATAAGGCTGCGATGAACTTCTATTGGTAGGGCTTCGTGCAAACATAAGCTTTCAAGTCATTTGTATAAATATCAAAAAATGCAATTACTAAATTATATGATAAGAGTGTGTTTAGTGTTGCAAGAAACTGCCAGACTGTCTTCCAAGGTACAATTTTGCATTCCCATCAGCAATGAATGAAAGTTGCTCTTGCTCCACATCCTCCACCAGCATTCGGTGTTGTCCGTGTTCCAGATTTTGGCCATTCTAATATGTGTACAGTGGGATCTCATTGTTCTAATCTGTATTTCTCTAATGACATAGGATTTGTTGCATGTTTTCGTGGGCTTATTTGCCATCTGCATACTTTCTTGGGTGACATGTCTGTTTTTAGTTGGGTTACCATAAACTTTCTAGAATATCAACTAGATCATGAAATTTCCCTGCCTGAAAACCCTCCAGTAAATTCACATCACATATAAAATAAAAAGCAACTTTTTCTCTGGTCTATTAACCCATACTCAACTTGCCCTTGCCTAGCCTTTAGCAATGTATTTTTCTCTAGACACATTGGCTTTATTTCTGTTCCTCAAAGCCACCTGCTTGTTCTTGCCCATGGCTGGGACTAGAATGAGGTCCCGAGGGCACAAAATGTAAGGCACCAAGGTGCTTACTCTCAGGGGCTAGCTCTACAATCACACAGTCATGGGGTTCAGTGTTCCTTAAAAGTAGGGTGCCCAGGTGCAAAGTGTAAGGAGGTGCTCACTCTTAAGCTCCTGCAAGTGCAGGGGCAGCCCCGAGAATGAGTGACTTATTAGATTAGTGCAAAAGTAATTGCGGTTTTTACCATTACATTCAATGGCAAAATCGCAATTACTTTTGCACCAACCGAATGAATTTAGTTTCCTTGATACATCATATTAACGGTAATCCTGGTTCAGATCCTACCCCTGTGTATTCACTGAAGGGGATCTACTCCTCCTTTCTCATTGCCTTTTTCCCTGTTCATTTTCTTTTGATTGGCTCCTAAATTTTCAGACCTGTATTCGAATGCTAAATGTCATATCCCAGGTCTTCTCAGACACACTCATATTCTGTGTAGACTCACGCAAGCATTCTTTTTTCCCCCATCTCTCCGTCAACAACTATCACCATTTGAAATGATTTTTTTTTTCTAAATTTGTTTAGGTTGTTATTGTTCTCCTGACAAAATGTGAGGAAGGAGAAATGGGCTGAACACTGAAGGATTCCGCTCGAGGAATCAAATTGGAATACTGACTTCATGGAAATGATTATTTCCAATCCTGCTGTTGGAAGATGTGATCTTCCAGAACCTGAGCTGGGCTTGGGGACTAAGAGTGCATAAGTGATCATATCAAAATCCATCCCAGCTGCAGGTGATGTAGAGAATATTGCCTGGATCTGGTCTTGGGTAGCGGGGGATGGGAGGGACTACAAAGGGGCCTGCTTTGAAAACAGCAGGATAAGAGCCAATTTTGGAATATTCACCCTATTCTAGAGAATTTAGTGGGGCCAGGGATGGGGAGCAGCGGGTATGGGAAGAAATAACCAAGTTAAGGAAACAGATGGCTACAACAATAGAAAAAAAAAAAGAGTGGTTGAGTATTTGAGGACCCTCAGAGCAAAGAAGTGATAAATGTAACCTGTGCCTCAGAGGGACATAAGATACTTAGTAGGCAAAAATGAACCTGTTGTATTATCTGTGCTGGAGTTCAGGGATTGTGTGAGGGGTGTGTGCATGTGTGTACATGCCTGTGTGTGTACATGTCTGTGTGTGTGTGTGTGTGTGCATGTGGAACAACTCAAACTATTTTTCCTCAGCTCTCACACCACAACAACAAACACAGAAGATATCTGTGACCAAATGTTGAAGGAGTGGTTCCTACACACCAAGCAAGCAACATTTCTGCAGCAGACACCAGCTAGACATCCTCTAATTCAATTCTGAAGCTACCTGCCTGAAGATAGCATCAGATCCCACAGCTTGAGAGCTGGGTCCCACAAGACTACCCCTCCCTCACCCCACCGTCAAAAATTGGGGCCTCTGGATCTTCTGACGGCCTTCAAGTTAGAGCCCCCATGACTCCCTCTTTAGGTTTGATTAATTTGCTACAGTGGCTCAGAGAACTCAGGGAAACACTTACTTACCTTTACCACTTTATTATGAAGGAGATTACAAAGGATGCAGATGAGGAGATGCATAGGGCAAGATATGGGGGAAGGGCACAGAGCTCACATGCCTTCCTGGGTGTGTTGCCCTCTAGGAACCTCCACGTGTTCAGCTGTCTGGAAGTTGTCCCAAACCGGACCTTTTGGGGTTTTATGGAAGCCTCATTAAGCAGGCATGGCTGATTAAATCAATGGCCGTTGGTGATCAGCTAAACCTTCAGCCCTTCTCCCCTCCTTTGGCTGGGGAGTGGGGCTGTAAGTCCCAATCCTCTAATAAGCCCTTGTTATTTCTGGTGACCAGCCCGCATCCTGAAGCTACCTAGAGGCTGCTGGCCATCAGTCAATCATCAGCATACAAAAAGACATCATTTAAGAGGTTCTAAGGATCGTAGGAGTTGTATGCATGCAGGAAAGTGGTACTGAAGAACGGTATATATTACACAGTATCACAATGTGTTTGTATTGCTTCCCCACAATTTTGTTCTAGACAACCTAGAACTATATTAGGACCTTCAAAGAGCCCCAAGTCTTGAAATAATTGTAGTGGGCTGGGCGTGGTGGCTCATGCCTATAATCTCAGCACTCTGGGAGACTGAGGTGGGCGGATCACGGGGAACCAAAAAAGAGCTCATATAGCCAAGACAATCCTAAGCAAAAAGAACAAAGCTAGAGGCATCATGCTACCTGACTTTAAACTATACTACAAGGCTACAGTAACCAAAACACCATAGTACTAGTATCAAAACAGATATATAGACCAATGGAACAGAGCAGAAGCCTCAGAAATAATACCACACATCTACAACCATCTGATCTTCGACAAACCTGACAAAAACAAGCAATGGGGAAAGTATTCCCTATTTAATAAATGCTGTTGGGAAAACAGGCTAGCCATATGCAGAAAACTGAAACTGGACCCCTTCCTTACACCTTATGCAAATAAAAATTAACTCAAGATGGATTAAAGATTTAAATGTAAGACCTAAAACTATAAGAACCCTAGAAGAAAACCTAGGCAATACCATTCAGGACACACGGGCAAAGACTTTATGACTAAAACAGCAAAAGCAATGGCAACGAAAGCCAAAATTGACAAATGCTGTCTAATTAAACTAAAGAGCTTCTTCACAGCAAAAGAAATGATCATCAGAGTGAACAGGCAACCTACAGAATGGGAGAAAATTTTTGCAATCTATGCATCTGACAAAGGGCTAATATCCAAAATCTACTAAGGGAGGAGACTACCCCTCATATTGTCTTGTGCCCAATTTCTGCCTCCAAAGAAAGAAGTAAAAACTAAAAGGCAGAAATGAAATTCACAGGCAGACAGCCTGGTGCCGCACTCTGGGCCTGCTTAAAGATTGACCCCTGATCTAACCAGTTATGTTATGTATAGATTCCAGACATTGTATGGAAAAGCATTGTGAAAATCCCTGTCCTGTTCTGTTTCGTTCTGATTATCAGTGCAGGCAGCTCAGCTCCCAGTTGTGTACCCCTGCTTGCTCAATAGATCACGACCCTCTCATATGGACCCCCTTAGAGTTGTAAGCCCTTAAAAGGGACAGGAATTGCTCACTCAGGGAGCTCAGTTGTTGGAGAAGTGAGTCTTGCCGAAGCTCCCGGTTGAATAAAGCACTCCTTCTTTAACTCGGTGTCTGAGGGGTTTGTCTGTGGCTTGTCCTGCTACACTACATAGAACAAATTTACAAGAAAAAAACAAACAACCCCATCAAAAAGTGGGCAAAGTATATTAACAGACACTTCTCAAAAGAAGACATTTATGCGGCCAACAAACATGAAAAAAAGTTCCTCATTGTTTGTCGTTAGAGAAATGCTAATCAAAACCACAATGAGATAGCATCTCACACTAGTGAGAATGGTGATCATTAAAAAGTCAGGAAACAACAGATGCTGGAGAGGATGTGGAGAAGTAGGAATGCTTTTATACTGCTGGTGAGAGTATAAATTAGTTCAACCATTGTGGAAGACAGTGTGGCGATTCCTCAAGGATCTAGAACCAAAAATACCATTTGACCTAGCAATCCCATTATTGGGTATATACCCAAAGGATTATAAATCATTCTACTATAAAGACACATGCACTTGTATGTTTATTGCAGGACTATTCACAATAGCAAAGACTTGAACCCAACCCAAATGCCCATCAATGACAGACTGGATAAAGAAAATGTGGCACATATAGACCATGGAATACTATGCAGCCATAAAAAAGGATGAATTCACGTCCTTTGCAGGGACATGGATGAAGCTGGAAACCATAATTCTCAGCAAACTAACACAGGAACAGAAAACCAACCACTGCATGTTCTCACTCATAAGTGGGAGTTGAACAATGAGAACACACGGACACGCGGAGGGGAACATCACACACTGGGGACTGTCAGGGGATGGGGGCTAGGGAAGGGATGCATTAGGAGAAATACCTAATGTAGATGATGGGTTGATGGGTGCAACAAACCACCATGACACATGTATACCTATGCAACAAACCTGCATGTTCTGCACATGCATCCCAGAACTTAAAGTATAATAATAAAAAAAGACAGAAAAAAATTGTAGTGTTCCTAACACATGCACCTCAAAATTAAAATAATACTAAACTATAAGAAGTACTCCCCAAATTCATTCATGATGATATTTCACAGTTAAATTCTTCTTTTGATATAATTGTAAATTCACATGCACTCATAAGAATAACACAGAGAGACTCTGCATGTTCTTTCTCTGGTTTCCTTTGATGATAATACTTTGTGAAACCATAGTACATTATCACAGTCAAGAGATTGATATTAATACAGTCCATTGATCTTGTTTTGATTTCTCCAGTTTTACTTGTACTCCGCTGTGTACGCATATTCAGTTCTATGCAATTTCATCACGTGTGGACTTGTGCATCCACCACCAGAGTGAAGATACAGAACAATTTATCAGCACCATGATCCCTTGTGTTCCCTTTTTATAATCACACTGTAGGAGGTTCCAGGGATTTGCAGGCTGATCGGGGAACAGGCATGATCACAAGACAGTAGACCACACAAGCTTTAGTAGGTAAATGACTTTATTAGGCAAATTTGTGCACTGGGCAGCTCCCTCACAGCAAGAGCCTGTCTAGAGGCTAGGTTAGTACTCAGAAGGGGAGGAGGGCAAGGGAACTCCGTGGGAAAAGTGGAATTGCAAAGGGAGCTGTGTGTCTAGCTGAAGTCCCTTAGCAGCAAAGAGGGGAGTCTGCAGGTCATAGAGCTCTAAAAGGCACAGTGGCTTGGGATCTTTATAACACAGTCTTACCTTACCTGTTACTAGCAGACATTTGATGTAGTTTCATGGGGTATGAAAAGCAGGCAGGCTGTAAATGACTCTAAATCTGCTTATCTGAATGATGTTTACAACTGCTGAGTGTGTAAAAATTTAAATTTGGTGCTGGTGGACTGTTGTGCTAATGGTTCTCAGCCTATCATGGAGAAATAAACAACCTGGGGTCAACAAACAGAGGCTGCTCTTGGCTCATTTGTGTGACACATATGCCCTGCCTTCCTGCCACCATGTCCACTACCTCTTTTCTTGTCAACCATTAATCTCATCTCCATTTCTATTTTTTTATTTCAAGAATGTTATATAAATGGAATCATAGAGTTGGAGTTTCACTGTCACCCAGCCTGTATTGCAGTGGCACAATCATAGCTTACTGAAGCCTTGAACTCCTGAGCTCAAGCAGTCCTCCTGCTTTGGTCTCTCAAGCAGCTGAGATGACAGGTGTGCACTGCCATGCCCAGCTAATTAATTTTTTTTGTTTTATTAGAGATGAAGTCTTGCTTTGTTGCCCAGGCTTATGTGTAACGATTTGAAATTGACTTTTTCACCCAGCATATCTCTGGAGCTCCATCCAAGTTGTGTGCTGTGTTGACAGGGTGTTCTCTTTCATTGTTGAGTAATATTCTATAACAAGAAGGTACCACAGCTTGTTTAACCATTTGTCAATTGGAAAACATCGGGTTCAGTTCCAGTTTTTTTCACTATTATGAATAAAGCTATTAAGAATATTAATATAGGCCAGGAACAGTGGCTATGCCTGTAATCTCAGCACTTTGGGAGGCCGAGGTGGGTGGATCACGAGGTCAGGAGATCAAGACCATCCTGGCTAACATGGTGAAACCCTGTCTTTACTAAAAGTACAAAAGGTTAGCCGGGCATGGTGGCACACACCTGTAGTCCCAGCTACTTCAGAGGCTGAGGCAGGAGAATCGCTTGAATCTGGGAGGCGGAGGTTGCAGTGAGCAGAGATCGCACCACTGCACTCCAGCCTGGGTGACAGAGTGAGACTTTGTCTCAAAAAAAAAAAAAAAAAGAATATTAATGTATAAGATTTTATATAAATAAATTTCCATTTATCTAGGATAGCAAGGAATGCAATTGCTACATCATAAGGCAATTGCACGTTTAGTTTTTTAAATAAAGAAACTGCCGAACAGTTTTCCCAGGGTAGCACCACCATTTTGCATCCCCACTGCAATGTATGAATGATTCAGTTTCTCTGCATCCTTGTTAAGGTCTGGTGCTGTCACTATTTTGTATTTTAAGCATTTTGATAAATGTGTAATGATGTCTTCTTTTCAAATTATTAGTAGGCTTTATTTTTTGAGCAGCTTTAGGTTCATAACTAACTTGAGCAGAATGGACAGAGTTCCAATATGTTCCTGCAACGGTAAGTACCCAGCCTTCCTCACCATCAATATTCCACACCAAAGTGATACATTTGCTACACTTGAGGAACCGACGTTAACATGTTATTATCATCCAAAGTACACAGTTACATTAGGGTTCACTCTTGGTGCTGCACATGCTATGGATTTTGATACATGTACAATGGCATGTCTCCACAATCATAGTGCCATACAGAATAATTTCCATGCCATAAAAATCCTCTCTGCTATGCCTATTTATCCCTCTCCTCCCGCAACCTTTGGTAACGCTGAGGTTTTTATTTTATTTATAGTTTTGGTTTTTCCAGAATGTCATATAGTTGAAATCACAGCCTTTTCAGATTGGCTTCTTTTATTGAGCAAAGTGCATTTAGGGTTTCCCCATGAATTTTGTGACTTGATAGCTCATTTCTTTTCTATTGTTTAATAATATTTCATTGTCTGGATGTATTACAGTTTATTTATTTATTCACCTACCAAAGGACATCCTGGTTGCTTCCAAGTTTAGGCAATTATGAACAAAACTGCTCTAAGCATCTGTGTGCTGCAGGGTTTTGTGTGGACAGGAGTTTGCATCTCTTCTGTGTAAATATCAAGGTGTACAGCTTCTGGATTATATGGTAAGAGTGTGCTTAGTTTTGTGAGACACTGCTGAACTATCTTCCAAAGGGCTGTACCACTTTGCATTCCCACCAGCAATGAATATTGACTGTATTTATGAGAAATGCTTTTGCTTCATGTCCTCACCAGCATTTGGTGTCAGTGTTCTGGATTTGGGCCATTTTAATGGGTGTATAATGGTATCTCATTTGTTGCTGGAATTTGCATTCCTCTGATGACACAGGATGTGGAGTGTCTTTTCATATGCATATTTGCCATCTGTATATCTTCTTTGGTTAGGTGTTTGTTCAGATATTTTGCCAATTTTTATAATCGAATTGTTCATTTTCTTACTGTTGAGATTTAAGAGTGTTTTGTATATACTGGATATAGTCCGTTATCAAATATGTCTCTTGTAAACATTTTCTCCCAGGCTGTGTCTGGTATCTTTATCTTCTGGACAGTGTCTTTTGAAGAGCAGAAAATTTTAATCTTAATAAAGTCCAGTTTGTCAACTTTTTTTCATGGAGGTGCCTTTGTTTTGTCTCTAAAAAATATTGCCATACTCATCCTGGCTAACAGTCTCTACTAAAAATACAAAAAATTAGCCGGGTTTGTTGGCATGCATCTGTAGTACCAGCTACTTGGGAGACTGAGGCAGGAGAATCACTTGAACATGGGAGGCAGAGGTTGCACTGAGCCAAGATCACGCCACTGCACTGCAGCCTGGGCGACAGAGAGAGACTCTGTCTCAAAAAAAAAAAAAAAAAAAAAATCACAGTACTGAAAGTCTCTTAGACTTTCTCTTATATTCAAAGAGCTTTTTAGTTTTGTATTGCACATTTAAGCCTGTCATCCATTGTGAGCTAATTTTTGTGAAAGGTATAAGGTCGGTGTCAATATACTTCTTTTGTTTTATATGGATATCCAGTTCCAGCACCACTTGTTGAAGAGACTGTCTTTGCTATACTCTGTTGTCTTTGCACCTTTGTCAAAGGTTCGTTGACTATATTTATGTGGGTCTATTTCTGGGCTCTCTGTTCTGTTCCATTGATCTATTTGTTCTTTTGCCAGTACACACCATCTTCATTCACTACAGTAGCTTTCTAGTAAGTCTAGAAGTCAGATAATGTCAGTCTTCTGACTGTTATTCTTCAATATTTAGTTCACTAATCTTGATCTTTTGCCTCTCCATATAAACTTTAGAATCAGTTTGCCAATACCCACAAGATAACTTCCTGGGATTTGGGTTGGGATCGTTCTGAATCTACAAATCAAGTTGGGAAAAACTAACATCTTTATCTCTCCATTTACTTAGCTCTTCTTTGATTTCTTTCATCAGGACTTTTTTGTTTTCCTTATATAGAGCTCCTACACTTATTTTTATTGTTATTATTATTTTTTTGAGACAGAGTCTCACTCTGTTGCCCAGGCTGGAGTGCAGTGGCACAATCTTGGCTCACTGCAACCTCCGCCTCCTGAGTTCAAACCATTCTCCTGCCTCAGCCTCCCAAGTAGTTGGGATTAGAAGGTGCCCACCACCACGTCAGTCTAGTTTTTGTATTTTTAGTAGAGATGGGGTTTCATCATATTGGTCAGGCTGGCCTTGAACTCCTGACCTCGTGATCTGCCTGCCTCGGCCTCCCAAAGTCCTGGGATTACAGGCGTAAGTCAACGCACCTGGCCTCTTCTACCCTTTTTGTTGCATTTAAACCTAAGTATTTCATTTTTTGTGTAGGAGCTATTGTAACTGATAATGTGTTTTTTTTTTTGTTTTTTTTTTTTTGAGATGAAGTCTCGCTCTGTCGCCCAGGCTGGAGTGCAGTGGCCGAATTCTCAGCTCACTGCAAGCTCCGCCTCCTGGGTTTAGGCCATTCTCCTGCCTCAGCCTCCCGATAATGTGTTTTTAAGCTCAAATTCCACTTATTAACCAGTGGTATATAGGAAAACAATAGGCTCTTGTGTAAAAACCTTGTATCCTGCAACCTTTCTTTAATCACTTTTTAGTTCCGGTAGTTATGTTGTTGTTGTTGTTGTTTTGGTTATTATTCTTTTGCATTTTCTACACAGGCAATCATGCAGTCTGCAAAGACAGTTTTATTTCTTCCTCCTCGTTCAGTACACCTTTTATATCATTTTCTTATCTTACTGCATTAGCTAGGAGTCCAGTACAATGTAGAAAATGAGTGGTGAGGGGACATTCCTATCTTCTTCCTGTATTACTGAGAAAGCTTCTAGTTTCTCATCATTCAGGTATCAGCTGTAAGTTTTTTGTAGATGTTGTTTATCAAGGAGAGGAGGTTTTCCTTTATTCCCAGTTTGATGAGAGTTTTTCATTTATTTCAGCATGTATATATATCGGATTTTGTCAATGCTTTTTCTGCATCTATTGATACAATCATGTGATTTTTCTTCTTTAGCCCGGTGAGGTGACAGATTATGTTAACTGACTTTCAAATGTTCAAACAGCCTTGCATACCTGAGATGAATCACACTTGATTATGCTGTATATTTTTGTTTATTCAATATTGGATAAAATTGGCTAATATTTTGTTGAAGATTTTTGCATCTATGTTCATGAAAGAGGTTTGTCTTTAGTTTCCTTTTCTGGTAATATTTTTGTCTGAATTTGGTAATACTCATAAAGTGAGTTGGCACATGTTTCTTCTTCTGGGAGAGATTGTGCAAAACTATTGTCGATTAATCTTTAATTCCCCAGTATAGCCATTTTAGCATGAATGTTTCATTTTTGGAAACTTTTCAATTATGAATTCAATTTCTTTAATCGTCGTAAGATCATTCAGATTGTTTAATTCTTTTGGTTGAGTTTGGTAAACTGTAATTTTCAAAGAATTGATTAATTTTTTCTAACTTGCTTAATTTATGACTGTCAAGTTGTTTATAGGATTCTCTTATTATTCATTTAAGTACTGGAAGACTATAGTGACATTCCCTGATTTATTCTTGATATTGATAATTTGTGTCTTTTTCTGCTTTCTGTTTTAATCTTTATCAGTCTTGCTAGCTGTCTATCAATTTTATTGATATTTTTCAAATAATCCGCTATTTTTTGTGGTATTCTCTATTGTTTAAAAATAGACACATGCAAGCCAAAATTAAAACTGTAATATCATTTGCAACTGATTTCCAGCTTTATTGATTTTTTTGCTCTTATCGCTATTATTTTCTTTTTCTTCTGCTTGCTTTGGGCTTATTTTTCTCTTCTTTTTCTTGTTTCTTGAAATAGGAATGTAGGTTTTGAATTGAGACCTTTACTCTTTAAATTTCTCTGTCAGCACTACTTTAAGAGCATTCCACAGATTTTAATATATTGTGTTTTTATTTTAATTTAGCTCTGTGTATTTTTGCATTTCCTCTGAGGCTTGTTTATTGATCTGAGAGTGGTTTAGAAGTGTGTTGTTTAATTTTCAAGTATTTGAAGATTTTCCTGCTTTCTTTTAGTTATTGTTCTTGGTTTGATTACATTGTAGTTAGAGAATATACACTAAATGACTTCAATTCCTTTATATTTGTTGAGTTTGCTTCATGACCAGGACAATTTCTCTTGGTAAAAGTTTTATGGGAACTTAAAAAGAATGTGTATTCTGTTATTGTTGCATGGACGGTTTCGTAAATGCCAGTTATATTTTACACCTTTTACTGGTTGACGGTATTGTTCAGTTCTTCTATATCTTTGATAATTTCCTGTCTGGCAGCTCTACCAATTGCTTAGAGTGCAGTGTTCTTGTCCCCAATTATGATTTTTTTAAAAAAATATATAACTCATACAAACACTAAACTTATTTTACTTGTGATTGTTTCGCTGGTGCATTACACACACACTTAGTTGAACTATTGGATAATCAAGCACTGATCCTGGTTATAAAATCATACTTCATACTTCCAGTTTAGATAATTTGTTAATTGCAAGAACAAACTTCTGTTTTTTAACATAATTTTTAAAAATTTTCTTTACTTAGGATAGACAATAAGAAATCTTATTGTTTGATTATTTCCAAGTATCTGTAGAATTTTTAAATTTGTAAGAGGTTTTCAACTAAGAATATTTGGTTTTGCTGAGCATAGCCTCAGGAAAAAAGATAAAATTTGAAAGTTTTTACTAGAATCTCCAGGACTTGATCATTTAGAAATAATCTGGCATCTGATATACTGTGTAAAATTTTGTATGTACTGACCTACCTGTACATCTAAATCATTATCCACATCTATTGTCAAACTTTGTCTCTGATTGATACTCATAATACTTTGCCACTTGGTAAAATGTCTAAATTTCATTCAAACATTATACAACTAAATTTGACATTTAATTTTTGAAAGCAGTGAATTAATTGTGGTGCTTTTAATAGCAATATAGTAAACTTTTATGAGGCTAAGGAAAAATATTATCAATATTAACTTTCACAAGGAAATTGAAGCTTATTAGAAACAATGCTTTAAAAGGATATTCTTCAGCCTAGTTATTTAGAACTGAAGTTAACATACTCTTAATTAATAATTATTCAACCAAGTTTAATATGTGTTAATCACTGGATAGTAAATCAGCAGCGCATGTCATTGTGTGAAGGCCGCCTTTAGATAGTAGTTAACTGCCAAACAATTCAATATGTAATAGAATGTGGCTCACAATTAGCTATTTTACTTTGACACACAATGGTTGTTTTTAAAGTTACCCACTTATTTTTATTTTTTGTTTATTTTTGTTGTTTGTTTTGTGACCGAGTATTGCTCTATCACCAGGCTGGAGTGCAGTGGCATGATCTTGACTCACTGTAACCTTCGCCTCCCTGGTTCAAGCAGTTCTCCTGCCTCAGCCTCCCGTGTAGCTGGGATTACAGGCGCATGACACCACATCCAGCTAATTTTTGTATTTTTAGTAGAGATGGGGTTTAACCAAGTTGGCCAGGATGGTCTCGATCTCCTGACCTTGTGATCCACCTGTCTCGGCCTCCCAAAGTGCTGGGATTGCAGGCATGAGCCACTGTGCCCGGCCTATTTTTTTCGTTCTCCTTATGATTATTGCATGATATTTGTAAGCCCTCTGGTTAGAGTTGAGACTATTTTTTTTTGGTCAAGGAAAATTTGCACGTCAACTTGTATTTATTTGTTTATACTTTGTATGTCACTTTTATTTTTGAAACATAATCATGGGGATCATTCTCATTGCTATTAGTAGTATGTGCTCTAACCAGCAAAAGCAGGGAGGCACGTACTCTCACCATCAAGTTCCCAGGGTTGCTTTGCAAGTTTCCTGAAGGAAACCAGGCATATTTTATTCATTCATTTTGTTATATTCTTATGTATCTCTCTCACATTTGGTAGTTTTTATAAGTCAGTTTGGAAAGAAATATTTATCAAAAAATATCGTGCTCCAGTTACTTAGTTATTTTGGTAAACAAGAAAGAGGTAGTTCTTGCCTTCATGTAGTTTGTTGACTAGCAGGAAGAACATGCATGATATATTTAACATTAACTGATTAAGAAATCACACATATATAAAGGCACTATGAGAAAGAAGTAAAGAATAATGTACAAGTGAATGACATTATCAGTAAAGTCCTCCCTGACCAAATGACCATTAAGCTGACACTGGAACAATGAGTAGAAATGAGCTAGGCAAAGTGGAGAGTCTACTAATGCCTTTACATACACACAGTGGAGAAGACAACATGGCATTCTCAAGGAATTGAATTCAATGTGGCTGGGAGAGGCAAAAACAGAGGACGGACATGTCTGGAGAGAGAAACGGGACCAGCTGATGGCACACCTGTGCATTGTGCCAAATACTTTGCTCTCATTTCCCAGGCAATGCAAACTTTTTGAAGACTATAAAACTTGGGAACATCATAATCATATTTGCATTAACGACAACAAAGTCACCATGGCTGCAGGTGAGTACTGAAGAGAAAGAACAGAGCACAGGATTGCCCTTGAGGGTATGCAGACACCTGGGGGACAGGTGATGGTGCTCCTACTCAACTATGGCAGATGCAGTGGGGGTAGTTAGGAAAGGGCACGTTCAAGAATGTACAACAATTGATATCAAGTGTTAGAAGGAGCAGATAAAGACAGGGCTGGGTTTGTGGCATGAGTAACTGAATAATTGATGGTGTTATTTACTGAGGCTGAGAACAGCGAGGAAAAAATAGGGGTGAGGTGAGAGGGTGAGACTTCAATATGACACAATGGCACACAGGAGAACACTTTGATGAACTGGAAAATGACTCCAAATATAAAAGCATTTTGTGTGTATTACCATTAAGTGTATGTTGAAAAATTGTTTCTAAATTTTAGAAATCCATTAAAAAATAGATGCTCAGAATGTTAAAAAAAAGTATGAACTTCAGCAGCCAGAGTTGGCCTGATTAATAGTCATCTTCTCCCAGGAATTTCAGAAACAGGGTACTTCAATTAAAAGCTGCTGATTCTATCCTGGTAGAACTTATTCTTTTCTTTTCTTTCTCTTTTTCTCTCTTCTGACTTTCTCTGGACTGTTTTCGCTGTATTTTCCTACTTCTCCACTTATTTTTTCTAATCTTTTCCTTATTCTCTCCTTTTCTCTGATCCCCTTTCTTTACTTAATTTTATTTTAGAAAGCACACATATCCTCAGCTTAAATAATCCCAAACTCATAAATTATCTTTTTTATCTGCTTCTTGACAATATCTCACCCAAACCTACGTGAACTAGTCCCTTCTTTATTTACTTGATTTTAGCATACCTCTGTCTTATATCTGCTTTTGAAAATTAACTTTACAAAACAGAAAAAACTAAATTTGTAGGAAAGCAATTCCTGTTGCATAAAAACATTTATTGACCAGGCACGGTGGCTCACGCCTGTAATCCCAGCACTTTGGGAGGCTGAGGTGGGCAGATCATGAGGTCAGGAGATCAAGACCATCCTGGCTAATACGGTGAAACCCCATCTCTACTAAAAATACCAAAAAAAAAATTAGCCGGGCCTCGTGGCAGGTGCCTGTGGTCCCAGCTACTCGGGAGGCTGAGGCAGGAGAATGGTGTGAACCTGGGAGGCGGAGCTTACAGTGAGTCAAGATCGCGCCACTGCACTCCAGCCTGGGCGACAGAGCAAGACTCGGTCTCAAAAAAAAAAAAAAAAAAGAAAAAAGAAAAAAGAAAAACAATTATCTTGGTGATTAGCCATACATTGTAAAATCGCTGGGCTATAGAATCAGTCTTTCTTACTCTGTGTTACAAGAATTGTCCAGTGCAGAAATTAATGGGGTTATCAGTAGATATTTTCTCCAGTGTCTCTCTTTTTTGTATGGTGCAAACCTGATGATCTGTGTGCCCTTCACTGAAAAGGTCAAGTGCCAGGATAACGTGCTGCCCTGCGTTTTAGGGTTGGCACCATCATGGTAGACAGCTGCATGGGAATGGTATCATGTGAGGGAGTTGACTATCCCCTGCTTCCAAGTAGTTGTGGAGATTACTGAAAGCTCTGGATAAATGAATCTTTTGATTATACTGATCTTTTCAGAAGATCTTACTTTTTGGTACTTAGACACAGTGGTGGTGCAAGGAGGACAAAGGTTTCAGATCACCAAAGTTAATCCCTGGCTTCTCCCTTCACTGGCTCTACTAAGTTGAGTAAGTACTATCCCCGCCTCCCTTGAAATTCAATACTCATAGCATCATTTATAAATGTGGATGAAAATTATAGCTAAATTTGTAGAATCATTGTGAGAATTGAGTGAGTTAAATTAATTAAGAATTAAATGAGATTTTAGCATCTGGCACATAGTCATTTAATAAATTCAGCTATCATTAATGGAGAGCTTTTTAATTGTCCAATTGTATTAAATTTAATATATCTAGCCCGCACAACACTCATCTTAAGTAGGTTTATTACTTCTGTTCCTAGACAAGAAAACTGAGCAAACTGATTTGTAGTAACTCATTCCTGCTCAGATTGTAAGAGGTAGATATAGGAATTGAATCCAGTTCCACCTCCCTGTGTAGTTAATATTTTGCTTTAGCCTCTCAAATACCACAGGGACATAGAACAATCTCCTTGTTGAACAGAATTATCTCATTAGATGACTTTAGAAATGAATGCACATAATACATTTTGGCTTCTTCAAATGACCTATTATGTTACTGATAATTTCCAGTAATTAAATCTATACAGAGGTCTATGACAGGAAGCTTCTTCTTGTTTTTGATCTAGTCTTATTTTTTATAATCAAGACATTCTCAATGCCACAAACATTGGAAACAAAAATACCTTTGTTTTCTGTTGTAGATAATAGGCCCATACCATGTTCAATGTTGCATTCAGTATTGTTGGAATATATTCATTTGCCCAGCAAAAGTCTGCTCAATTTATTTTCTTTGATGTAATAACAGACCAGCAGCATTTTACTTAGTGGTTCCACTCAACCACCTGATTTAAAGTCTAGTATGTTTCCCCTAATAACCACATGAGTAAACATTCAGGGGACAAATGCAATTAGAAGTCTAGATAGTTCATCAAGCTGTAGCTGAAAATTAAGGTATTTCAATGCATCTGGGCCACCGTAATGCTCTAAAATGCCTTTATTTCTTTTCAGTGATGCAGGAAGAAGTGGAGAAACTTGGCTATAGGTTTAGTAAATTGATTTGCACCTTCCAACGTCTTTTCAAAGGTGCATCAGAAATCAAGATTTGTGTGAATGCTCTGAAGAGAATTAAAGTTCATCAACATGTGTTCTACAGGTCACTGCAAAGTGAAGCGAAGAGAGGGACCCACAGCATGACCCTATGTCACCCAGTGCAAATCTAGAGGGTGAACACCAGCAACTGCTCAAGCTCCGAATGGGTCCTCACGACACAGATCCGGAGAGCACTACACTCAAGTCCCCCCAGCCCCTGCCACTTGTTAGTTTTATAACCTTTGCCAAGTCACTTAATCTCCAAGCATCATAACTTTCTTTTTCTTTTTCTTTCTTTTTTTTTTTTTTGAGACAGAGTCTCTCTCTGTTGTCCAAGCTGGAATGCAGTGGCGTGATCTCAGCTCACTGTAACATTCGCCTCCTGGGTTCAAGCAAACACGTCCAGCTAATTTTTTTTAATTTTTAGTGCAGATGGGGTTTCACCATGTTGGCCAGGCTGGTCTTGAACTCCTGACCTCGAGTGATCTGGCCGCCTCGGCCTCCCAAAGTGCTGGGGTTAAGGCATCGCACCCAGCCTAACATTTTCGTTTTTAACAACATGTGTGTGTATGTTGGGGGTGGGGGGGTGGGTATGTGTGTGGAGGGAGTAGAGCTATTCAGGTGAAAAACCATCAAAGATAGTTTTAATCTGTAGCTTATACAGCTCTATCGCATATGCCACACACCAATTATTTCTGTGAAATCATTTCTATTCTATGTGAGATTATAAATTCCAGAGACTCGTATTGGGGAGAGGCTTACCTATCGTTCCTGTAAAGCAAGGTTCAATAAAACAGACCAGATACATGTGAGTGTGTGACACTACCATTGGAAAGTCCTGAGCATCTCCTCTTGGGGCAGAGCTATGCCATTTTCCAACTGGTTCTGCCAAAACTCAAGGTCCGAGTCACGGTTGCAGAGGAGAGCAGAGTGAAAACACCCTAATACATTGCCCATCAAAGTGAGTTTCATTTGAGTTTCACAGAATGAAGTATAAAATAGGCATTTTTTTTTTTTTTTTTTTTGCTTTAAAAATACTAAGTGTATCAGAAAGATACTGCGTAGGAATGTTTCTAAGGGATTAAAATAGTTTGGTAAAATTACAACTGCTGGTAAACAAGTGTTTATCTTCTTCATACAGAAAACACACAAATATCTGAATAATATCCACATATGTTGAATAAAATTCAGCAGCTCTGATTTGTACACTTATACTTAACCATTAAATATCATCTTTCACATTTTTTCAATCCTTTGGGGTGTTTTTGTCCTTTTTGTTTCTACTGTGGTAGAATTGTATACAAAGGTATACGTAAAAGTTGATAACTACTAGGAAATTATGACTCACTGGTCAAATCCAGCCCTGCTGTTTTTGTTGGGCTGATAAGCTAAAAGCCTTTTGCTTTTTGTCTTTCGTTTTATTTTCTCTCCTACAAATGGTTAAAGAACAAAAGTTAGTATTAATGTGTAAAATAATTTGCTTTATTAACAAAACACAAAGACTAGACTGATATGCGGAATCTGTCCAGCCACAGAACTGGAAAAGGTCAAGGCAGTAATGCTGGTCATATCCAATACAACTCAAGAAAGGTAGTTTCCAATCCTATGGAACCCCTACATTAGCCAATTTTATAAAATGTTCTGTCGTCCTCAAAAATATCAGACAGGCACTATTTTGTTACCAGATTTAAAATAATACAATTGTAATTATATTATTAAATTGTATTAAAATAATACAAACGTAATTGTAAAAACTAAAAGTATACATTTTTGAAAATATTTCACAATTCATGTTTTCTACTTATTCAAACTGTGCATTTCCTGTAATAATTAGTGTGAATTAATTAGATCTCACTATATTGGTTTTACGTGGTTTTCTGCTTTTTTCTCCCTAAATATTGACTAATCATTTGTATTCATTAGTGTTCTGAAGAAAAAAATAATTAAAACAATTATATCCAAAACTATCATGAGGTTGTAATTTATGGAATCCTTAATTAACTATGTATATGGATTATTCACTCTCTGCTAGAGAAAAAAACACCAGAAAGGTAGAGAGCAATTCAGTGCTTGTGAATTATAGCCTATGTTAGGGACAGGAAAAAATTAAAGATGCAGAAGAAAACCAAACAACCAAACAAAAACAGAAAAGAAGTTATCAGTTTTCCGAGTTTACCAGACTCATAAAAACTTGCAAAGCTTTTAGACACTTTTTCTTATTGCTTGTCACATGATCACGGGAGAAAATATTTTATAACTTGACTGGCTTACATATTGAAAGTAGTGTTCGCTGTAGAAATATTGATGAGCTATCACAGAGAACGGTGATTGAATTGTTGATAGGATTGGAAACTAGAGCTGCATGATGGTTTATATCTAAACATTTGCTAGTCAAAAGATGCAGAAGTGACCTACTCACCTTATCTGTTTCAAGATAAAAACTCTAAAGATGAGAGTTCCGTGTTTCCGCTCACATGCATTTGCATTTGGCTGTAGTCAATTAGGATTATCAACGTTTGTGAATAATTCTCAATTGAATCGAGCATTTTTTTATTTTTATTTTTTTTAGATGAAGTTTCACTCTCGTTGCCCAGGCTGGAGTGCAATGGCACAATCTGGGCTCACTACAACCTCTGCCTCCCAGGGTTCAAACAATTCTCCTGCCTCAGCCTCCCGAGTAGCTGGGATTTACAGACATGCGCCACAACGCCAGGCTAATTTTGTATTTGTAGTAGAGACAGGGTTTCTCCATGTTAGTCAGGCTGGTTGAATTCAGCTTTCTAAGTTTTTACATCTCTTGAGAAACGATTTGGTTATTAATAAGGAGTCCAATGTTTGCATGAAGCAGAGTAATAATTGCTTTCTCAGATAAATAACTTTGAATATTAGGACAACACAATCTGTTTTCTGATTTTTTAAAAAAGATTATTCGGGATTTCAATTGATTTAAGCTAGAAAACCTTGAGGTATAAAGTTTTCAGCTCTAATCCCCCAAGATAGTCAACCCAATAAAATAATAACTGTGGACTTGTGCTTCCTGAGGCTTTTGACAGATTTGCACTTGTAGGTGCCTCTGCTGCCGAATTCATTCCTTGGGTGCTATTTTGTTTTTCTGAGTACAGTCATAACCCTGTTTGCTCTGCAGCATGATGTGACAGCCTGTGGACTATGTCTGCTATTTATTTGAAACACAGTAAGATATATTGTCAGCCCCTGGGTGAAAATTATTAGATTAGTACCAAAGTGTATGTATTTTGACTGCTGGAAATAAGATGTGAAAAACCAAGGCTTTGCACTCTTTTGCTAAGTATGTCTGTTTTGACCACTAATGAGTCAGATTTGTATTATCTAATGTTTTAAGTGAAGGTCTTATTTTTCCAGAGGTTAGAGTCCTAGTCCTATCACTTAGAAGTAAATGTGCTTTCACTCTTGAGGGAACCACCTGTTGGATTAGATGGAATCTATAGGTCAGAATGGGTAAAAGATGCCATTGACTTTGAATGCTCATCCAAGTGGCGAAATTTTCATCTTTCCCCACTGTTGTGTGGTGAAGGGAGAAACTACTTGACAAGACAGTGTCACAAATTTTGGTGAGTGATGAGCTATCTATTGAAGATGCTTGTTCAGTATAATGTAATCATGGAGTCTAGAAGGAGTTCTGCCTCAGCAAGACTTATAAGGCCACCAAGCATTTTTCTGTGAATTATCATTTCATACTATCTTGATTTCTTTTTTTTCTCCCTTTCTTTTCCTGTTTTTAAAAGTTAACCTTTATTGTGCTAATAAGATATTGGGTATGTGTGGTGCTGAAAAAAAGTCCTTCCTCCTAGGTTTTCTGATTGATGGATAGTACAAATTCATCCTTAAATTCTGCCCACTTGATCTTCTGCATGTCTTTGTGTCTGTCCACTTCTCTTCACTGTGCCTCCACTACGATGCTGCCACTTTGTCATTTATCCGGACTCAAGTGGAGACTCCGGAGGATTCAAGATCTGTGCTCTCAGGCCTGTTTCCAATTTATTCTCCACACTACACGAGGGTAGTCTTTGGGAAAAGCAAATCTGATCCTATCACTTCCCTTCCCCAAGCACCTTTCTATTAAAATAAAGGAAAAGCCATCATGAGTCAAGGGTGCAGAGCTCTGTGTGGCCCTTCACTTACTTAACGACTATTCATGGAGTGCCTGTTTGTGCCCTGCGCTGTTCTAGGCAGGGTCTTTGCACTCTTGGTGCTCACGTTGAATGGTGCAGGATCCCCTGTCCGCATCTCCAGCCTGACTTTGAGCACTCCTCATCCCATGCACAGGGCTTGCTTTCAGTCCCTTCCCTGGGTCCTGCTCCACCATTTCCTTCTTTCTACCCTTTCCCAGGACCTCAGGTCCAGTGTCCCTGCTACAGGAAAGCCTTCCTTGTCTTCCCCAATTAGGTAATCTTGCGATCATATGCCGTCTTAGCTGAATGTACTTCTCCATACGGTTTTGCATTTGGATGTAATTACTTAACTAATGTCTCACTCCGCCATTTGAAGGTAAGTGTTTTGAGGTCTGAGACTGCCATTTTTGCTGGGTCACTTTATCTTCAGTGCTTATTACAGGGCCTCGTGTTCAACAACCATCAATAGACACTTGTTAGGTGAGTGATTCCTACCTACCCCTTTGGGAATAACCCATAAAATCTTGATTTTTGTCTCACTTTGACCTGCTACACCTCAATTTGTAACACATATTATTTGCTAGTGATTTTATATTCTCTCAAGAAAATGGGGTGAAAAACCACTAGCAAAAATAAGCCTATGTAGTAAAGTGAATTGTTCCAAATAAATATACCAAAATTAATTGCTTTGTCTTTACAGATTGAATTTATTCTTGCCCTTCTTATTCATTCTGTCATCTAAGTTAATAATTTTATATTTACCTGCCTTTAAAACATCACCAGTAGAGACTACATTATACATCACCAGTAAAGACGCTGTCCCTTTGCTTCATTATTTCCATAGCACGTACTACCATCTGATACACTGTATAATTTACTTATTTATTGCTTACTGTTTTGTGTGTCCCCCACCCCAGGATGCTGAATCCTCAGTACCTAGAACCATGCATAGGACATAGTAGATATTCAATCAATATTTATTAAACCAATGAACTAGTCATCTTTACATCAATTTTATACTGTTAACGTAAAAATTATATCACATCTGGGATGTGGGAGTTTTCTATTTTTATTAGGTAGTACAGAACCATGATACTTACATAATAGTATGTTATAAAATAAAAGGATGAAAGTAGAACCTTCCATCACCCAATTGAAGAAATTGATTATTATTATTATTTTTGAGACAGAGTCTTGCTGTGTTGCCCAGGCTGGAGTGCAGTGGTGCAGTGGTGTGATCTTGACTCACTGCAACCTCCGCCTCCCGGGTTCAAGTGATTCCCCTGCCTCAGCCTCCCGAGTAGCTGGGATTACAGGCGCCTGCCACCACGCCCAGCTAATTTTTTTTTTTTTTTTGTATGTTTAGTAGAGACGGGGTTTCACTGTATTTGCCAGGATGGTCTCGATCTCCTGACCTCATGATCTGCCTGCCTCAGCCTCCCAAAGAGCTGATGTTACAGGTGTGAGCCACTGCTCCCATCCAGAAACGGATGATTAACATTGGAGGTGCTGGTACGTCCTTATCCCATTCCCCATCCCCACCTTTATGTGAGTACACTCCTGAATTGATAGTTTTTAAAACATTGCCTGCATTTTCTTTGTAATTTTATCCCATATGATTATTTAATCACACAATGGATTATTTAATTTTGTGTTTTTAAATTTGTAAAAATTACATTATACTGGGAGTATTCTTCAGGTACTTGGTTCTGTTGAAATGTATTATTCAGGATTCTGGCACAAAACAACACTCATTAATTTGATTTAAATGAAGGGATCTGAATGAAGATACTATTTGAAGCCATGTGGGCAAGGTTAAGAAGACAGATAAGGTGACTGAATGAAGGCGGCATATCATACTGAATAAGAGCAGAGAGAATAATCAGAGTGCTTGTGTTCAAACCTTGGTTTCACTCTTACTGTTTAACATCAGGCACATCGCATATATTTTCCAGTGTCTTTGTATGTTTACTTATAAAATGGATATGGTAGGAAATGGGCTACATTTTCTACCCCCCAACATTTTATGACAGTCTTTATGAAATCTAAAGATTCAAGGAGGATTTAGCAGTAAATCAAGAATAGAGTGCTTGGTTGAATAATACTATTTACCGCACAAGGATGTGTGAATTACACGAGCTAATCTATGTAAATTACATAGAATTGTGTGAGTACAGAGTGAGCACTACCTAAACGTTAGCTAATTCTATTAGTATCATTATTGTTGTCATCATCATTATCATTAAATGATATTATTGTTTTAACCTTTACTATATTTTACATTTTTATGCTTTGTAAATGGTACTGTTTTAAAATGTTTTACTCCCATTGTTTATTGTTGTTATACGACATTAGAGCTCAGTTTTGTCTGTTTACCTGGTATCCTGCCACTTCGCTAAACTCAGTGATGGGTTCTAGGTGCTTCCTTGGAGATTCTCTAGGACTGTCCACATAGACAATGATTTCTTTTGTGAATGGAGAAAATTTTATTTTTTCTTTTTAAATCTATATGTCTTTCATTTGTTTTTACTGCATATTTACACTTGTTAGGACTTCCAGTGAGATGTGAATAAGAATGTGAGAGTTGATGTCTTTGCCTTGTTCTTGATTTTACAGTGTTAGCTATAGATTCTTGGTAGCAGCCCTTGATCACGTTAAGAGCATTCTCTCTAATTCCGACTTTGTTGAAAGTATTTGTCATGAATGGATGTTGGGTTTGTCAAGTACTTTTTCTCTTTCATTGGGAGGATTATTTAGTTTTCATCCTCTAGTGTGCTAATATATAAAATTACGTTAATTAGCCAATACTAAAGCAGCCCTGGATTTCCAAAATAAGCCCAACTTAGTCATAATATAGAATTTTTATTATATGCTGCTGAATTTGATTTGTTAATGTTCAGTGAAGATTTTTTGTATCTGTGTAAATGAGGAAACTGTATTCAAAGTTTTCTTGTGATGTCTTTGGTAGATACTGGTAGTAGAAAAAGGTGGTCTTATAAAATAGGTTGGAAGGTTTTGCTTTCTTTTCTAATTTCTGGAAGTGATTGTGTAGAATTTATATTATTCCTTTTTTAAATGTTCTGTCAAATTATCCAGCAACACCATTAGCCCAGAAGGGTTGTTTGAAGTGTGAGGAATTTCAACTACAATTTCAACTTATGTCATAGGCACAGGTGTAGGCAAATTATCTGTTTCTTCTTGAATTAGTTTTTATAACTTACGTTTTCAAAAGAACTGATCCATTTCAATTGAGATGTCTAATTTCTGGACACAGAATTGGCCCAGGCATTCGCTTATTATTCTTTTAATGTCTTTCGTCTCTGTAGTAATATTTCCACTTTAATTTTTGATATTAATACTTTTTTTTTTTGAGACGGAGTTTCGCACTTGTTGCCCAGGCTGATTATACCAAACCTGGCACAGTTGCATTCAGGCGGTGAGAACCTGAAGTCAAGGTGTCAGCAGTGTGGGTTGGCATCTCCTGGAGGCTCTGAGAGATACCCTTGTGTCTGTCTTAGCTCCTCACAGTCCTGAGGATCCTGGGGATTTGGAGTTTGTAGGGGCTTTGATCTTTGCCTCCATTTTCTTGGTACTTTCTTCTCTTGGTGCTTCTCCTCAGTGCCTCTGTGACCATCTACAAATTTTGATGTTTTGTGCTTTCATTTTCATTTGGTTCAAAATATTTTCTAATTTTCACAAATGTTGGGTATTTATTTGATTCTGGTGTATTTCTGTTATGATAGTTGAAGATTTTCAATGTTTATAATATTCAATATTCATGCTACCTTTTATTTTGTATTTTCTGCTCATCCCTTTTTTCTCTGCCTAATGTTTTTCTCTTGCCTTCAGTTAGATTTATTTTTTTTTCCTCATTCTATTTTTCACTATTCTTTGGAAGATATAATAATTCATTTTAAAAATTCTTTTGGTCTTGGTCATTGGCATTATAATACATACTTAATAAAATCTAAATTAAACAATATTTACTCTCAACAATATAAAGACTTTATGCTGCTAATATTGTCTAAACTTAAAATCTATGGAGATTTTTAAACATTATTATTAATAACGTTGACTTATACAGTCAATATTTGTTTATTCTTACCTATATTTTAATAACTTAATTTATTCAGTTTTTCTGGAATCCAAGAGTTTCCTGGGCTCATTTCTCCTTTTTCTTTTTTCTTTTTTTTTGAGATGGAGTCTCGCTCTGGTGCCCAGGCTGGAGTGCAGTGGCGCGATCTCGGCTCACTGCAAGCTCTGCCTCCTGGGTTCACACCATTCTCCTGCCTCAGCCTCCCCAGTAGCTGGTACCACAGGCGCCTGCCACCACGCCTCGCTAATTTTTTTGTATTTCTTTTAGTAGAGATGGGGTTTCACCGTGTTAGCCAGGATGGTCTCAATCTCCTGACCTGGTGATCTGCCCGCCTTGGCCTCTCAAAGTGCTGGGATTGCAGACGTGAACCACGGCGCCCGGCCCTTCTGGGCTCATTTTCCTTTTTTGTGTCTATCCCTGCCACGTTATTTTAGTGAGGATCTGTAGGTGGCCGGAGTTTTTCAAGGGTTCCTAGTGATTTGCATACTTTTCCTTGCCCATGTTCTGAAAGATGAAAAAGAAATCCTGGGTAAATGTAATGGGCACAATATTTCCTTTATTACGAGGCTGTGTGATGGTTGGCAGATGTGCTGTCCTTGGAGGAGCTGAAGAAAAAATGCTTTGTATGAGCAGCTCTCTCCCAAGTATAAAGAAGAACTCTCCTTGTAAAGTTGTTTTCCTTGGACTTGCCTAAATTTTCTTATTTATTTATTTATTTTTTTAGACGGAGTTTCACTCTTGTTGCCCAGGCTGGAGTGCAATGGCGCGATCTTGGCTCACTGCAACCTCCGCCTCTGGGGTTCAAGCAATTCTCCCGACAGCCTCCCCAGTACCTGGCATTACAGACGCCTGCCACCACACCTGGCTAATTTTGTATTTTTGGTAGAGATGGGGTTTCTCCATGTTGGTCAGGCTAGCCTTGAACTCCCGACCTCAGGTGATCCACCTGCCTCGGTCTCCCAAAGTGCCGGGATTACAGGGTTGAGCTACCATGCCGGGCCAATTTTCTTAATATAAGAGACGAAGGAAAACCTAGAATTATACTGATTAACTTCCTTTAGAGGAACCTACCATGAATGATATATTGCAAATGAGAAAGTAGTGTTCTCCTTCATAACACACCTTCTCTGTTTTTGTTTACCTAAAATTACTTTTAGCTTTGGAATCATTGTTTTTTGAGAATGCAATTCTAGACAGAAAATTATTTTCTCTCAGTATGTAGAAGATATTTGACCACTGTCTTTTGTCTTTCATTACTGTTGTTGAGATGTTGAGAAATAGGTTGTCAGCTTAATTTCAGTTCATTTGTAGGCCAACTGTGTTTTCCTTCTGGCTAATTTTAAGATTTCCTTTTTGTCTTTCATGGCTTGCACTTAGACTAACATAGTCTGGATAGACTTCCTTCGATTTATCCTGCTTTCAATACTTTGGCCTTTTTACTTTTTAAGCGATAGAGTCTTGCTCTGTTGCCCAGGTTGGACGTGAACTCCTGGCTTTAGGCAATCCTTCCGCCTCAGCTTCCCAAGTGGCTGGGATTTACACTATGAACTTTTTAATGAAGAATGCGTGCCCTTCTTAAATCTAGATGTTTCAGCCATTATCAATTCAAATGCTGCTTGTTCCTCATTTCTCATAATAAATCTTTCTCTTTACCTTTCCTTCATGTTTTCTATCCATCTTTGCTTTTATGTTATATTTGATGTAAACTTTCCAGTTAATTTCTTGCTTTTGAAACCTCTCTTCAGTTTTATCTAAGCAGCTAATTAATTCCTTCATTGGGTTTTACATTTCACTATAGAGCATGTATATATAATATATATTATACACATATCACATATAATGTAATTATATGTGCACACATAATATATGTTTATGTATTACATATACATCAGTTATATATATATATAACTCTAGAAGTTGTTTTGGTTTAATGTCTTTGAAAATTTTGATATTTTGATTGTCTTTTACTCACAAATCTCAATTTAGAGGACTCAGTGAGAAGAGCTCATCTTTACTCCCCCGGACAGTGGTTACCTGTGAGTTTTCCTCCATATGTGCATCTTCACGGGGCAGCTTGGCTTCCTCACAGCATTGTGCCTGAGCTCCAAGAAAATGCATACCAAGAAACATTAAGTGGAAGCTTCCAGGCTCATAATGCCTGGGCCTAGAAACTGGCACCGCGTCACCTCCACTGGTATTGTGTTGGTCGGGTAATGAGAGCTCAGATTCTAGGAGAGACTTTGGCACCACCTCTCAATGGGAGAAATGTTTAAAAAGTTTGGGGACAGGTTTCAAATCTCACAGATGTACTGATGTGATGCTGTTCATTCTAGACTTTTAAACTTAGAGAAATACAGAATAAAAGAAATTTGCTTAGAAGCTTAAAATGGACAATTAGAATTGCTAAAAACAGCACTAGCAGTTGGACATATTGGTCCTCGGAGATTCATTTTGGCCCAGGTATACAAAGATTGAGGTATATAGTTCTACATGGCTTCATCTTTTACAGTGTCTTTATGTGACACAGTCTGCTGTTCTTGGAACATAAGTGTCAATACATTTATGATAAAAACATTTTACTTTCCTTTGATCAAGAACATTTCAGCACCCTAGGACCTCAGTGAATATTTGCTGATTAGTTGGAAAAACCTCAACACAGATGCACAGCCTGACCTTTCCAGAAGGTGGTCAATTGCTGAATGAGTGGAAGGTAGTAAGAAATCCAATTTGACAGTAACACTCATTTTTTTTTTGTCATGAAATATGATTAAAATTTTCTATAAATTTGCAACTGGAACTATTTGATATTTAAGAATACTATTAACAATTTTAGTGGTACAATTTTTCACAGGCAGCCATTTTAAGGTGTTAAGAATGAATGATTTTGTATCCAGTTGAAATTTTAAAATTTCTTTCTAGTCTGCCTTCTTTTACATTGAGCCATTTGAGTCGAGAGTTCAAGTGCTAAATTTCATCTTGGGCTTCATGCTTTCACTGGATTTGAAGATGGCTTTGCAGTTGTCCTGCTGACAGGGGCTTCAGAGACAGAGACAATTATAGAAAGACAGGCGTCTGTTTCAGGATCTGGGAAAGCAAAACAGGGCTCTGTGCAATTCAAAGCCGAGTATCCCTTAAAAAGCCCACTAGAAATGACTCATAAATAGTTTCCAACAGGGCTCCAGTCAAATGATGGCAAAAATCTTTTAAGTCCCAAATATGTGCAAATGAATCTCAATTTGGCTTTGCATGATGCCTTTCCTTCTATTTGATTCATTTTCAAAGTCAGCATAGTGTCATCATTGTTTCTTTCAGAAGGAGCAAATACATCCAAACTTGGACATATAGAATTACTGTGCTTCTGGTGGATGAATTAATCCCCAAAAGTCTGAAAACTTAAAAGCCTTACTTTTGGCATCTTTTCAGCTAGACTCAGAGGCATCAGTCTAAGTGGATCTTAATTTAAATGCATGGATATAAATCTAATCGAGAAGACTATTTGTGCATATTATAAATTATCAGTGAACAGTGCATGAAAACCAGTCTGAACTGTCCATTGAAAACCGACATTCAGGTATTCAGAATGAAGCAGGATGACTAGTTACATGCTAAGTGTTCTTTTTCCATGAGAAAAGAAGCACACATTTTCCATATGCTAACCTAACCAGGTAGAAAATCATTTTGCAGACACACTGACAGATGACTGTTTTTCTAGCACAATGACCCCACTGTTCCAGTATTGTTCTGTTTGAAGTTGTACTTAGCCTCTTTCACTCTAGTCTCCTTATTTAATTCTTTGTTAATCTAATATCTAAAACTGATCATGCTGTAGATAAAATGTGTCTTTCCCTTTTATCAATGCCGTACTTAAGTTAACACACTCAAGAGACAGTCCTTGACTCCTCTTTCTTTCTTTCTTTTCACCTATGCATCCTAAATGCCTTTCATTTTGCCTCTGGAGTTTTTAAAAGTCTGTCTTCCAGTCTCAATTTCTTCTGCCACTGCCCTAGTTCAGCCAGTTCCCATCTTTAGCTTGGACCAATGCAAGCTATGTATGTTTTTTGGCTTCTAGATTCTCCTTAGCTTCTCAATATATCCTTGCCACTAGGGTCAGGATACCGCCTTAAAAAAATTTAAATCTGATTTCTTCACACATTTATTTATAAAGGCATTGTGATCTCCTATTGCATAACTCAGAATAAAATCCAAGCTGCATAGGCTAGCTCCAATCTTTCCAGCTCTAGTTCCTACCATTTCTATCTATACACAATTCCAAGCAAATTATTTAGTTTCCCACACATTTGAGCTCATATTCATTCTTCCGTTTGGCATATTCCAACTCTTTCCTGTTTGATACTGTCCTACTCATTTTTCAATATCACCTCTTTCAAAGTCTTTGAGGCAAAACATAGTCATTGTACTTTTAGCTTTTTTTTCTTTTGATATTCTCAGTATTATATTTTCACACGCAGTGAATATTATCTAACACCACTGAGCACTTCCTATTTAACTACCACATCGATCCTATTCTGCAGATGAAAAAAACTGAGGCTCAAGGAGTTTATCTAAAGCCACATTGGTGTAAGTGTCAAGTCTCACTTCAGAATCTACAACCATTTTCTGACATTAGCTTTGAAATTCCTTTGCTATACCCTATCTTCTGCTCATGCTTTTATTCTGTTGCCTAGCATGTATGAGATAACTGTCTTAGACCAGGGTCCTCGGTAAATAAAAAAATAGTCTAAGATAGAAACTTATATGCAGGAGCTATATTGGGGGATGCTGTCATGATCAATACATGCAAAAGACTTAAGGAGGCAGGACTGGGCAAAGAGAAGAACTGAACTATGATGCATTTGCAGCAAAAGTCTCAGCTTCTCCCATGCGGAAGCTCAAGAGCTCGGATGACTCTGAAGATTTATTTCATCTTGAGGTAAGGAAGCTGTGCAATCACCCACCTGCTTTGACCAGTCACTGGAGGTGGCTGTCACTAGAGAGAAGGTGTAAACTTGAACACAGTATCTCCTTTCAAGGATTGGCCATCAATGGTCAACATTCCTGGTCCCTGTGGGAATGAAAAGCTCAGTCATAAAGGGGGATCCTAGGGTTCATCACAGCCTTTATGTTATCTCTATTTCTATCTGTGTCTTCTTCTTTTATACTCTGTGATGGATTGATCAAGGTCCATTTTATTTCTCACTACTGGTCTAAAAGTTACACATTCGATATTTGCTAGTGGTTATCCTTATGGTTTTAATGCACCTAGGTCTGAAGTTACTCATGTTCTGTTTTCACCTCCCAGTTGACTTAGGGATCTCAGAGTACTTTGTCACATCACCTTCCACCATTTTGTGTGATGCTGCTGCTCCGCATATCTGCTGTATTCCCTATGCTGTAATGGGTTGTTAATGATTACTGTGTTGTACAGATTCTCTAACATGTTTGTTACCATTCATTCTTTCTTGCATCTCACTCCTTTTTTGGGTCAATTTCCTTTTCCTTGAAATATCTTCTTTAGTAGTTTTTTTTTTTTTCAATGAGTATCTATTAATTGTAACTTCTCTTACTCTTTGCTTATTTGAAATTCTTCAGCTTTTCCCATCCTTGAATGATCATGTAGTTGGTTGTAGGATTCTAGGTTGACAGCTATTTGCTTTCAACACTTTGACATGTGGTTCCATTTCTCCTGGCTTCTACTGTCGCCTTTGAGAAGTTTTCGGCTGAGCTCAATTCCTGAAGAGGTGCTTAGCTCAGAGTCTCACCCTCAACATGCTAAGTAGCTGGGAAAATGAATAACTCAGTTCTGGAGGGAGGACATATTTGTGGTACACCGCATCATCCAATAGAGAAACTAATTGTTATAAAAGCAAGAGAGTAGGGTAGGGGGAAGAGAAGGAGAAAAAATCTCCAGCTAATTGTTTTATTTTCAAGTTAGAGCTTAGGTGATTCTGAAAAGGCTCTTCCAGGATACTTTATCTTAGCAGGCAAATATACTAATTTTAGTACTCTTTTTATTTTTTGAAAAGTACAATATCAGTTTATCCCTTGTCTCTAGTTCCTCAATCAGTCCTCACAGCAGTATAGGAATTAGTTATTTACACTCTGATTTAGCAAAGGATAAATTTTATTTTCATATGAACTCAAGAGAGAAAGCCTATTGATAACACGTGTAACCCTATTAAACTGAGACAGGTTTAGACATTAAGGAGAAGAGCAGATGTGTTACTAATTAGGGAAGCCTGGATAACCTCAGCAAACTCAGCTAATTTAATCATTCCATTCAGTCTAGAATATTTCTTTGGAAGATACTTCAATACTGGCATCTCATTACTTCTGTGTAGCAGAATGGGAAGAAGTGCTTCCTCTAATAGCACAGTGGATGCCCAACACGGCAGCATGACCAAGGTTTGTCACCTTTGCTCTTATTCTGGTTGGGCGCTGTCTACATATTCTATGATTAAAACAACAAATAGTTTTAATATTTATTGACTGCTACAGTTTATGGAGTCCATTTCATAATTCATACCCTACTGCATCCAGAAAGGATTTTAGATAACTTATATAAACATGGAAGGATTTTTCTAAAAAATAGAAATGAACTTGAATGAATGAAAATGAGGGTCAATTAGTGTGAAAATTAATAAACTCAAATATCTATCCCATGGCTCTACCCAGGGAATAAAGGTAGATCACACCATTGCTCTGGGCTTCCTGATGCTGAGGATCTGAGAAAATCTCTCCGGTATAAAACTGTTATGCTTTCCATGTAGCTATTTTTCTAGTAGAGAGGTTTGGAAGGAACATATTGCAAGGATCTTCATGTCCCAACAAACATTCCCTCCAAAAAAAGAACGTAATACATTATCTAAGGTGCTATGCTAGAAATATAAATTCATATCAGATTTTTGTCCAGACAATAGGCACTGAAAATAAGGTCCAAGAGGTGGTCCTAGGAAAGGTTAGGGAAAATATGACTGGGCATGGTGGCTCATGCCTGTAATCTCAGTGCTTTAGGAAGCCAAGTCAGGAGGATCTCCTGAGGCCAGGATTTCAAGACCAGCCTGGACAACATCACGAGGCTTTGTCTGTACAAAAAAAAAAAATTGAAATTAACCAGACATGGTGGATATATTCCTGTAGCCCTAGTTGCTTGGGAGGCTGAGGTGAGAGGATTGCTGGATCTCAGGAGATTGAGCTATGATCATAGCTGCAGGGAGCTACAGTCGTTCCACTGCACTCTAGTCTGGGCGAGTGAGCAAGACTTCATCTAAATAAAATAAAATAAAAGATTAAGAAAAATATAAATGATGACTTTCACATCAAAATGGTAACTGGATAATGAAATAATTTTCTGTCCCATGACTTTTCTTTAAAAAATGTACAAAGGTGAAAAAATGCAAAATTTCATAAGCACTGTAAACTTTGAGGAAATATCACATGGTAGATATGACTAGATTCAGAAAATTGCCAAGGCTAAACAACTCTTTCAGTTCTATATCCCAAGGGAGAACAAGGAGGGAAAATGAAGAGTGTTGGCTTAGCCACTGTCACTCTATATTCCACTTCAGAAATGCGTTGCTGACAGCAAGAAGACTTGATTGCTACTCACATGTTTTTCTTTGCCTTATATAATTCTCAAAACTCTCCATTCCTCTGTAACCACACTCACTGGATAGCCTCAGATCATGTACTGATAATGTCTCACTTATCTTTGGTGGTCTTTGGAAAGATGCCCCTGTACTTGTTTTGTTTCATCTTTCACACAGCTGCAGAGAGACTGTTTCAGAAGTCTCCCAGTCAACCTTCAAATCCAGCATGGCAGCCAAAGCTCTGTATATTCTGCATCTGCCTTTCTAGCCCTGTCACTTAAGATTACACTTTTGCAAGTCCTGCTGCAGTCTGTTCTCATGAAACTTCTCATTTCTCCAAGTAACTGCATATGTTATTCCCTCTCACTGAATGTGTCCTTCTCCCTGGTCTAATGCTATTTCCTACTTGCTCTTCAAGGTGTGCTAAAATGTGCCTCCCAAGAAGCCTTTATGACGTCCCCTGTCTAAATGAAGGTTCTTCTCTGCTGTGTTGCAGTAGCAAGCCACACATACCTCCAGCAGTTACCATTTTCATGGTTTACAACCATGCCATTTGCCCTTGAGTTTCTAGTGGTTTGAAACCCTTCTCTATTCCTTAAGAGTTTGCTAAATTCATGAAGAAAAGAAGATGAGTGAATTCAGATTAGTAATTTGGCCCTAATGAATGATTGGTGGGAGAGAGAGTCAAATGGCCTAAACGAGATTAAGGATTGGTTCTAGATTTGATTATTCTAAGTGTTCATGTCACCTTTATTACAAGTAATAAATGTTTTCATTAATGGATATCCTTTTGTTCATTTCATGCAACTTTCTTAAGAGTGAAAAGACCTAGGTTCTTTTCTGAAATATGATATATTAACTTGTTGTATCAACTTAAGCAAGTCAGTAAAACTCTGCTTACTCATCACTAAATGAAAGCACTTTGTTTAAGGTTTCCTTTATGGGTCGTTTTTTCCCTTCCAGTCCTAACAGTATACAAGTAGGTTTCTGTAATATTTCCATATCAGGTTGTATCCATGTATAAAAGGGTTTCAACATATTGCTTTGTAAATGTTCCCCTTGCCTGAGCATGCCTTAAGCATAGGTTTAGTTGAAACTTCCAGCCGTACATAGTCCCAAAGGAGCTTTCAGGTTTTATTAAAGCCCTGTGTATTTACAAGGCTTGAACACCTGCATTCCAGAAAAGCATTCTATAGACCTGCTCCCAAGGAACCCAAGCTGCCTTAACAGTGCCTCTCTTGTTGCCATGAAGGGCAGTTGGCAGTAGACACATGGCATCATGGTCCACAGCTACAGAGTCTAAATCTCTTTTTAGCACGTGGGAATAGCTTAATGCTAAACAATATTTGGTTTTCAGAGGTTGCCATATAAATACACTGATGAGGTTTTTTTTTTTTTTTTGAGAGAGAGAGCCTTGCTCCATTGCCCAGGCTGGAGTGCTGTGGAGCGATCTCAGCTCACTGCAACCTCCACCTCCCAGGTTCAAGCAATTCTCCTGCCTCAGCCTCCTGAGTAGCTGAGATTACAGGCATGCACCACCATGCCCAGCTAATTTTTGTAATTTTTATATTTTGAGTAGAGACGGGGTTTCACCATGTTGGCCAGGTCGATATTGAACTCCTGACCTCAGGTGATCTGCCAGCCTCGGCCTCCCAGAATGCTGGGATTACAGAGGCAAGCCACCGTGCCTGGCCAGATGAGGTCATTTAGATCATGATTCCTGACAGGTGATCCAAGTCAGACTAAATACTTAAAAATTGATTTTTTAAATCAGTGGAAATATCGTAAAGTAGAAAGGTGATAATTCATGTATAGCAAAAGTCAGTGCAGATGGGATGAGTCATATTTTAACACACTTCTGACTTCCGTTCTGGCCTATATCATGGTGGCCTCTGCTCTCCCCTCTCTCTCCTCTAGCCTCCTCTTCCTTCCCCACTCTTCTTTTAGTCCCTGCAGATCCTCCCTCCTCTCTCCTTGCTCTCCTCTCCTTTCCTCTTCTGTGTGGATTTGGTGAGGACGCTCTTATTTGGTATTAAGTAGACCATTAGGAGGTGAGATGGGATGTTATTTTCTCATTAGTCATGCTGAATTGACATTGGCATCAAGCTACTTGGTGTTTTTACCTAAAGAAATAATATCAGTAAGACAATTTTTAAAATTCCTGTGTGAAACATACACTCCAGTCTAAACTCAAAACTGTTTTAAGAGAAAAAAATCTTTAAAATACAAATTTATTATATTTTTAGCACCTCAAATGAATCTAGAAAACAAAACAATAAAATATATGTGCAGGTAGTACAAATGCTAGCTGTGCAAATTAAATACGTGGAATAGCAATATAGATTTGATCATTTTTCACAGTTTATGCATTTTCTAAGTTGAAATAAACATTTTTGGAAAAAAAAGTCTGTCGAAGTATTGAATGAATTCTGTGACTGAACATACATGTAAGGTAAAGGAAATGGGCAGTTGTTGAACATCTGCTACTTGTCAAAGCCAGCTACAAGTTCAAATCTAATGTTTACAATACATGTATAGCAGGTATTTATCAGGCACATAGTATAACAAAGGCACCCAATGAAAAGTATGTCTTCTTATCTAATTTCCTAATCATTTTCAGTAACTATTACCACAGTTAACAATTTCACAAGCATCCTCAGGGACAGTGCAAATATTTTAGCATAAACCCATATATGTAATGTCCTTTTTGTATTCTTAAATGAAATTACACTAATCTTAAATAAAATTACCCTATATTGCACCTTAATTTTTAACTATTAAATAGTAATTCATAAAGATTTTAAAATATTGTCATATACAATGCTATCTTATTTTTAAATATAAACACAGTACTTTATTTTATGAAAATAATGTATTTTATTAAACAACTTCCATTCTTATGTACATGTGTTTGTTTCATATTTTTCCTACTGCAAATTATAATAAATGTTATTGTTTGTATATCTTGATCTAGTTCTATAAATATATAGAATTAAAGGCTAAAAGTGTAACTGATGAGTAGAAAAACAAAACAAAACTACATTAAAATTGTGGTAGGACATTAGCAAGATGGCAAAATATAAAGCCCCATACCTTCTTTCCCTCCCTGAACACCGTGATTCAACAATTCAGAGACAAATTTATTTGGTGAGAAATTCAGAAACTAGCTGAGAATTTGTAAATCAGGTGATCACAACAAAGGGAAATTTGATATACCCCTTTGCTGTAATCGTTACCTCTGACAGAGCTCCACAGACTTGGGAGGTAAAGTCCTAACTCCAAGCTTCTCCCTAGGGATAGAAAGTGGTTGACCACATGTCCAAGTCCCCAACTCTTTCAGAGGCTTCCCAAATAACTGGCTTCTGTCTAGTCCATCCCACGGTGCTTATGTGACCCAGCATAATTTAGTCTGACTGAAGTTAGGGAGAACAGAAATGTCAGTGTGGGCTTGCAGTCACCATGACCCTATATCCCCTCAGCACAGAGACAGCAAACAAAAAATCCTACCTCCAAGCTTCTTCTGGAGGGGTAAATAAGTGGATCACATGTCCAATGACTTCAATTTTCTTGGAACTACCCAGAGGACTGACTACTGTCTAGCCTGTTTTGAGTGCTGATGGGAGCCCCAGCTGGGGGTCAGTGAAAATACAGATGATGGTTTAAACTAGCATTTATCTACTTCTCATAGCCCCTTCTCTGGATCAGCAAAGAGTGAAGAGGAAAAACAACAAAAAACAAAAAAACCCAGATCCTAGATTCTCCCAGGGAAGAGAAAGAGTTTGACAGAGTGTCCAATGATTCAACTTTTCTGGAGCCCGTCTGTGGAACTGACTTCAGTACCACTTCTTTTGAAGTGCTGACAGGACTTAGTGCACTCTAGATGCCTGGGGGCTGCTAAGAACAAAGAAAGGGATTGAATGTACACAAAGGTTAAAAAGGCTCCTAGAATCCCTAGCAAGGCTGATTGGTGAGTCTTCTCCTGTATGAGGCCAATCTATGAAGACTGAAAGAGGTGGCTGTTTTGTCTAATGTGTAAGACTCCAACATAGAGTCAGGGAAAATGAAGAAACAGGAAATATGTTCCAAACAAAAGAACAACATACAGTTCCAGAAGCTAACCTAGAGGAAATTGAGTTATATGATATACCTGATAGAGAATTTAAAATAACTGCCATAAAGTATGTTCACCAAGGTTAGCAAAATAATGCATGAACAAAATGAGAATTTCAACAAAGATATAGAAAATGTCAAAGGGTACCAAACAGAGATCCTGGAGCTTAATAGTATGCTAACTGCACTAAAGCATTTACTAGGGAGCTTCAACAGCAGACTAGATCAAGTAGAAGAAAGAATCAATGAAGTCAAAGACTGGCCATGGAAAATTATTCAGTCAAAGGAGCAAAAGAGAAAACGATAATAAAAAAAGGCATGAAGAAAGCTGAAGGAACTTATCTGATAACATCAAGCAGACCTATATGCGCATCAAGATATTTTCAGGGGGAGGAGAGAGAGAGGAGAGAAGGAGAACCAGAAATCATATACGAAAAACCCCCAAACAACTGAAAACCTCCCAAATCTGTGACACAAAATGAACACTCAAATCCAGGAAACTCAAATAGTCTCAAATAAGATGTATCCAAAGAAATACACATCAATAGACTTTATATTAAAATTGTCAAAGTCAAAGACAAAGAGAATTTTGAAAGCAGCAAGATAAAAGCAGCTTGTCACATATAGGAAAACTCCCATGACTATTAGCGGATTTTCTTCTGCAGGTCAAAAGAAAGTGTGGCGATATATTCAAAATGCTGAAAAAACCTTTCCAATCAAGAATACTAACCTCAGCAAAAACATTCTTCAAAAATAAAGGAGAGATAAAGACATTCCCAAACAAAAGCTCAGGGAGTTGGTCACGACTAGACCTGCCTTACGAAAAATGCTAATGTGACTTTTTCCAGTTGAAACAAAAGGATGCCAAACAACAATGAGATAGTGTAAGAAAGTACAAAACTCATTGGTAAAGGTTAATATATAGAGAAATGTAGACTAGTGTATTATTGTAATGGTGGTAGATAAGTCACTTTGGAGTATAAATTCAAAAGAAAAAAATGACTGAAAATAACTAAAAATGTGTCAATGGGTGGACAAAATAAATAGCTGTAAATTGTGACATCAGCAATATGAATTCTGTGGGGAGGCAGTAGTAAGGCATAGAGTTTTTATATGTGATTGAGCTGTTATCATCTTAAAATAGATATTATATCAACAAGACATTTTATTTTAGTCCCGAAGTAACAACAAAAATATCTATAGAGGTTATAAACACACACACAAAGAGAAAGGAATCAAAGCATGTTAATACAAAAACCCAACAAAATGCAAAGAAAGAAAACAAGAGAGAGAAAGAGGGACACAAAAATCTATAAGACAAACAGGACACAGGTAACAAAATGGCAATTAGCTAATTCTTCACTATCAACAATTACTTGGAGTATAAGTGGATTAAATTTCCCAGTGATAAGAGACTGAATGGAATAAAAAAGACCCTACTCTATGCTGTCTATAAGAAACTCATTTAGATTTATGACACACACAGGCCAAAAGTGAAGGGATGAAAAAAAATTCCATGCAAATGTCATCAAAAAGAGAGCGGGATGGCAATATTTATATCATAGAAAATAGACATTAAGTCAAAGCTAGAAGGACATTATTTAATAAAAAGTCTCATTTACCCTGAAGACATAATAATTACAAATATATAAAGATAGTTCCAATTTATGGTGGTTTGACTTAATGAGTTTTTGACTTTCTGATGGGTTTATTGGGAAGAAAACCTATCATAACTGAAGGAGCATCTGGACTTAATAATAATTTGATTTATAGTTGTTTAATATTATGACGAGTTTTTTGAGGTATTAACTGCATTTTAAACTTATGGCACTTTTACTTATGATAGGTTTATCAAAATGTAACCCCATTGCAAATTGAGGAGCATGTATAAATGCACTCACATCAGACTAACTAAATATATAAAGCCAACGTTGATGGAACTGAAGGAAGAAATAGACAGCAACAAAATAATACTAGGAGACTTCAGTACCTCCACTTTCAACAATGGATAGAACAACCAGACAGATCAAACAAAGACAAATCAACAAAGAAATAGCTGATTTGAGCAGCACTATAGACCAAATGAACCTCACAGACATATACAGAATGTTCTGCCCAATGGAAGTAGAATACCTATCCTTCTCAAGTGCACATGGAGTATTCTCTGAGATAGATCACATGTTAGGTCACAAAACAAGTCTTAACAAATTTTAAAATATTTAAATAATAAGTAGAATACCCATTCTTCTCAAGTGCACATGGAGTATTCTCTAGGATAGATCATATGTTAAGTCACAAAGCAAGTCTTAACAAATTTTAATGTATTGAAATAATAAGTGTCTTTTTTGAACAAATTGAGTGAAATCAAGAATCAATAGCCAAAGGAAAAGTGAAAAATTCAAAAATATGTGGAAACTAAACAACTTACTTTTGATCAAAAGTAGGTCAAAGAAAATACTCAGAGGTCATGCAGTGGCATGTGCCTGTAGTCCAAACTATTTGGGAGGCTGAAGCAGGAGGTTCACTCAAGTTCAAGGGTTCAAGATCAGCCCAAGCAATATAGTGATATTTCTTCTCTAAAACACACACACACAAACATACACACACACACTTTCTTTAAGTAATAAAGAAATTAGAAAAACCCTGAGACTAACAAAAATAAAAATACTGCAGAAAAAAATGTACAGAACAAAAGTAGTACTAGGAAAGACATTTATAGTGATTAATGCCTATATTAAAAAAGAAGATCTCAAATAAGTACCTAATTTTACACTTCAGGAAACTAGCAAAAGAAGAAGAAACTAAGAATGAAGTTGGCAGAAAGAAGTAAAGAATAAAGATTAGAGTGTAAATTTACAAAATAAAAAATAGATAACAGAAAAAAATCAATGAAACTAAGAGTTGGTTTGTGAAAAGCTAAGCAAAATTGACAAACTTTTAGACTAACAAAAAAAGGATCAACTCAAAGTCAGAATGAAAGACGAAAAACAGAAATTGATGCCACAGAAATTAAAAAGATCATACTACTATGCACACGCTAACAAATTGGATAACCTAGAAGAAATGGATAAATTCCTAGAAACATAAAACCTACTAAGATTGAATCATGATGGAATAGAAAGTCTGAATAGACCTTTAACTAGTAAGGAGATAGAAGAAGTAATTAAAAACCTCTCAACAATAACAATTAAAGCCCAGGACCAGATGGCTTTATGGGTAAACTCTATCAAACATTAAAAGAAGAATTAACCCCAATCTTACTCAAAGAAGAGCAAGGAACATTTCTAAAGTAGTTTTGTGAGGCCAGCATTACCCTGTGTATTAGTCCGTTCTTACGCTGCTATAAAGAACTGCCCAAGACTGGGTAATTTATAAAGGAAAGAGCTTTAATTGACTCACAGTTCCACATGGCTGGGGAGGTCTCAGGAAACTTAGAATCATGGCAGAAAGGGAAGCAAACACGTCCTTCTTCATATGGTGGCAGGAGAGAGAAGTGCTGAGCAAAGGGGGAAAAGCCCCTTATAAAGCCATCAGATCTCATGAGAACTCACGCACTACTGTGAGAACAGCAGCATGGGGTAACCATCTCCATGATTCAATTAACTCCTACAGGGTTTTTCCCAGGACACATGGGATTATGAAGCTACAATTCAAGATGAAATTTGGGTGGGAACACAGCCAAACCATATCACCCTGATAACAAAGCTACACAAAAACACTACACGAAAAGGAAATTATAGCCCAATATCTCAGATGAACATAGATTCAAAAATCTTCATCCAAACATTAGTAAACAGAATTCAATAGCAGATTACAAGGATCATACACCACAACCAAGTGAGATGGGATGCAAGGATGGTTAAACACATGCAAATCAATTAATGTGACACACCACTTCAACAGAATGAAGGCTAAAATCACGTGATCATCTCAATAGATACAGAAAAGGCATTTGATAAAATTCAACACCCTTTCATGACAAAAATTCTCAACAAACTAGGAATAGGCAGAAATTACCTCAACATTATAAAGGACATACACGAAAAGCCTCCAGCTAACATCATACTCAAAGGTGAAAAGTTGAAGGCCTTTAAGATCAGGAATAGAGAAGAATGCCTATTCTCACCACTTCTATTCAACATAGTACTGGAATTCTTATCCAAAGCAATTAGGCAAGAAGAAGAAATAAAAGGTACCCAAACAAGAAATGAAGATGTAAAATTGTCCCTGTTTGCAGATGACATGATCTTATTTATAGAAAACCCTAAATACACTATTAGGTTGGTGCAAAAGTAATTGCAGTGTTTGCCATTATAAAGTAATGGCAAAAACCACAATTACTTTTGCACTGAACTAATACGAAAACCTGTTAGAACATAAATGAATTAAGTAAAGTTATAGAATAAAAAACAACATAAAAAACCAGTTACAATTCTATATGCTCACAAAATACTATCCAAAAAAATACTTAGGAGTAAACTTAACTAAGAAAGCAAAAGGCTATTAAACTGAAAACTATAAAACATTAATAAAAGAAATTTTAAAAGTCATGAGCAAATGGAAGGATAACCTATATTCATGGATTGGAGGACTTAATATTGTTAAAATATCCACTCTATCCAAAGTAATCTCTAAATTTAATGCAATTCCTATCAAAATCCCTAGGGCATATTTTTACAAAACAGGATGAAAGGCACTAAAATTCATATGGAACCAAAAAAGACTCTGAACAGACCAAACAACCTTGAGCATGAAGAACAAATCTGGAGACATCACACTTCCTAATTTGAAAATATATTACAATCCTACAGTAATTAAAACATTGTGGTACTGGGCATAAAGACAGACATATAGACCAATAGAATAGATTAAGGAGGCCAGAAATCAATCTGTACATTTTTGGTCAACTGATCTTCAACAGGAGTGTAAGAATACACAGTGGGTAAAGAATATTCTCTTCAACAAATTTTGTGGGGAAAACTAAATATTCATGTGCAAAAGGATGAAATTGTCCTGTTATATTACACACAAAATCATCTTTAAATGGATTAAAGATTTAAACATAAGACCTGAAACCTTAAACTTCCAGAAGAAAACATGAAAAAAACCTTGATGATGTTGGTCTTTGCAATGATTACATAGATCTAACCCTAAAAGCACAAGGTAATAAGCAAAAATTGATTAGTTGGACTGCATCAAACTACAAAGTCTGTACATACCAAAGGAAACACTCCATATGTAAAATGTCAACTTTTGGAATGGGAAAAAATATTTTTAAACCATTTATCCCATAAGAAGTTAATTTCCAAAATTCATAAGAAATTCTCACAACTCAATAACAAAAATTTAAAAAAAACGTGTTATAGACTTGACTAGACATTTCTCCCAAGAAGACATACAAATGGTCAACAGGTATATGAAAAAAATGCTCAATATCACTAATAACCAAGGAAATGTAAATTGAAACTATGAGATAATTGTAATATATTACAATGTATTACATATATTATAATGTATATGTAATATATTATTTTGTATTACCTCACACTGTTAGGATGGCTGTCATCAAAAATCAAAAATACTAAAGTGTTGACAAAGATGTTGAGAAATTGGAACCCCTTGTACATATTTAGTGGGAATGCTAAATAGTGAAGTCAATATGGAAAATAGCATAGGGATTCTTCAAAAAACTAAAAATAGAATAAATCTGATCCAGCAAGCCCACTTCTGCGTACATATCTCAAAGAATAGAAATCAGAATCTTGAGGCCATATTAGCACTCCAATGTTCATTAAAGCACTGTTTACAACAGCCAAGATGTGGAAACAACCTAGATGTCCATTGAAGGATGAATGGATAAAGAAAGTGTGGTGTATAAATACTGTAGTATATTATTCAGCCCTAAAAAGGAAGGAAATACTGAAAATGTTACAACATGGAGAAACCTTGAGGATATTATGCTAAGTGAAATAAGCCAGTCATAAAAGAACAAATACTGCATGATTATAATATATAAGGTGTCTCATAGAGTCAAATTCATAGAATCTGAGAATAGAATAGTGCTTGTAGCGGGGAGAGAAACGTGGGAATTGCTAATTTATGGGCATAAAGTGTCAATTATGCAAGATGAATAAATTCTAGAGATCTGCTGTATGGCATTATCTGTAATTAACAATACGTATTACACATGTAAAATTTGTTAAGAAGGTAAATCTCACATTAAGTGTTATCACAATAAAATAAAATAAGGTAAAATAAAATAAAAAGAAGAAGAAAGACAAAGATGTTGGCTTAGTTTTGTAATAACTATCTGGTTATATAAAATTTGTGTGTTTACTCCTTATCTGAGAATCAAAATGATAGGTAATAAAAAAGTTGGTCTTCAGTTCCTAAAGACATGATAAGAGACTACCTATGTAGGCAAAATTAAAATGTATCCTTTCTTCCTGCTGTTTCTTCCAATGTAGATTAGGCAATTATTGGATCCATGAATTTAGTCACCTGAGTCACAGAATGGTGAGGAATTTTATTTACTGTTTAAAAAAGAATTGACTATATTGGAAGACAACAGAAATGAAAAAATACGACACCACAAAACAACATGCTTTAGAAGCACAGTTTCCAACTTCAGTTTTCAGTCTCATCACTGATTACCAAAGACAAGTAGCCAGATAAGTTTTATTTTATTAATTTCCTATAGGTAATACAGTGAGTAAAATAAAATTGCAATAGATTTGCCAATTTTCCTTTAAAAATTGATATAGTTTCCCAGCACCATTTCTCCAGTGCTAACTCTGTACCTGCATTCTAAGTCTATACCCATTTTCCAGGTTCAATTCCAGAAGCTTTTTGAAGGTCAGGGGTCTAATCAAACTGATTCATGGTAAGAATCAAGCTAAGCATGACTGAAAGCCTCTGTCCACATCAAAATGACACCTCAATGTAGTTTAGATGAATAATTTGAAAAGAAAAAACCAGAAAAGCAGTCATGATTAGCTAACAGTAATAGCTGCATTGCCAAAAATATGAGAGAGAGTTACTTTGTGGCTCTACCATGGTTTTCATTATTTAACCTCTCTGGTTTTATTTTTGTGTGTTAGGCCAATGAGCCATTTTTTCTGTTATACCATTGTGAAGATCTAATCTGAGAACAAGAAGTCGTGAAACATTAATACTAGCTCATTATAAGCAAAGAAGAACTTTTGCAGGGAAATCCACTGTCATGAGGTTTCACTAGCTTCGACTCACAGAGCACTAAATTAATTTCAACAGAATGTTGGAGAACCAGTGCTTTCAGTCAAAGGTTATCAATGTGCTGAAAAAGCAAACACACAAGTTTGTAAATTCCATTTTAGATGAAAAAAAATTCCTGAGTAGATTAAAGAGTCTAGAGCAAGATGCATACTACTTGAGAAATTAGACTACAGAAGAAATTGAATGGAGAAGTACTGAAGAATAATAAGCCAAAAAGTATATTCTTTTACTTGTGTTTGCTTTTAACCGAGTACTTACTGAGTTGCTCTTACTATGAGTGAGACATTATGTGAAGGGACAAAGAAAATACAAGAAACTGGAAGAGGATTGTGATTCTCAAGGAGTTTACAGTTAACTATTCCAGAATCAAAAAATTTTGTTTAAGAAAACACCACAAGAGACCCTATAAATCAGCATATAATTGTCAAATAAATAGTATCATAAATGAATGCCTAGGAATTCAGATATGAGATGACTTAGACAAGGGAAGGCTTTATAGAGAACATAAGATTTGATCTGGGGTTTACAAAGCTACTAAACTCTGAAGAGGCAGGGAAGGCCTTCTTGGGATAAAGAAAATTCAGTTACTTAATCTGAGCTTTCACAACAGCATTATTTAACAGGTTAGATCTTGCAAAACTGAGTTGCTTAGGGAAAGTCATGTTTCTGCTTTTAGATTTTTTAAAAAAATTCTGCCTGGGACCAAAAGCAGAGGGGAGTCATTTGTTTAGTCGTTTTCCCTTTTTTTTTGGTGCAATTACCATTTTGTGGACTATCTCTACGGATGAGAACTGGCAGAATTTAATAAATACATCACCCATGTTTTTATCACAATGTATTACAATGTGTTATGCTATGCTGTGTTGTGTAATTTATGTTTCACAACCTTTTGTGTCAATACCTTGTGCATTTTATCACCCACGTTACAAAAGCAATGCAAAGCCAGGTACAATGGCATATACCTGTAATCCGAGCTACACAGGAGGCTGAGGCTAGAGGATCACTTGAGGCCAGGAGTTTGAGACCAGCCTGGGCAACATAGCAAGACCTAGCTTTAAAATGTAAAATAAAACACAATAACAACAATGCAGCCTGTACTCCACAAAAGGCTGGCCTAAAATTGAGGTATAAATGAAGGAATATTACAAGGCCTTCATTTATCCAAGTTACCCTTGGTGGTACTCCAAATTTTTGCCATTAAAGTTTGAATTACAGCAGAGGTTTGCTAATTTTCACCCGTGGTCCAAATGCAGCCCAGTTTCTGTTGTTGTTGTTGTTCTTGTTGTTGTTGTTGTTTTCATTTTTTACAGCCTGTAAATCTAAAAGTTTTTAAAACTTTTAAGTGGCTGAAAAAAGAATTAAGAGAAGAATATTTTGTGACACAGGAAAATTCTATAAAATCCAAATTTCATGGTCCATACATATATTTTGTGGAGACTTCTGTGTCACGACAACAGAGCTGAGTAGTTGCACAGAGATAGTATAGCCCACAAAATATAAAATATTTACTCTTTGGCCTTCACAGAAAAATATAGTCAATTCCCAAGTTAGAGGATGGTGGTTTCTGAAAGGTCACAGTCGAACATGCTGCCTAGACTGGTGCTGAGCTAGGAGAACTGTTACCACATTAGCACCCACGCTGAGATTTCCGTGAATTTGTCTAGGAGAGGAGGTGGCTGTGCTAGGCATCAGTGGCCTTCTCCACCTTTCCCTTCAGCCCTGATGCTTTCACCATAGTTTACCATGTGGTGTGAAAGTTGAAGGTATCAGAACCAACTTCCAAACACCCCACAATTCCCCACCTCCCATTCTATGTCTCAGGACTTGGCCTCCCCTGGATCATCTGATCAAAACCTTTCAACTTTCCAGATTTCCCCTTACCTGCTGCTCCTTCCTGGAAAAGTCTCTCTTCTCCAATTTTTTTTTTCACCCTGAGAAAGTTTGAAGCATGAAAACCCTAGACCAAGCATTCTCAATGACTGGTCCATGGACCCCTGGGAGTCTCTGAAATCCTGGCATGAGGTGAAGCTATTTGCATGGTGATACCAAGATATATCTTTCACTGTGTATCTTTGCCCTGATTATACAAAAGCAAAGGTGGGCAAAACTACAGGAGCCTGAGTCAGACACCACACTCTATTAGCAGTCTTCTTCCCCAGCACACATTTCAGTGGCGGGGATTGGTGGAGGGAGAAGTTTCTCTGGGTGAAGAATACCCTGGATGAAGTATTAATTTTTTAAAATATCGACACTTAAGTTCGTGTATTTGTAACATTCTGTGTGATAAAATGGGCTTTTACACACTTCTGCCGCCACCTAAGTGTGGGTGATATCCCCAGGAAAAGCACCTGTGTGATTGTTAGAATGACAAGCTGACTCGACGCTCTATGCATCTTTTTATTTGAAAGAATGCCTGACAGACTAAATACGGTTATGCACACATGGATATTTGGCAGACATTTTCTTGAAGATGAACAAGAATCTGTTATCTCAAGGAAAACAACTGATAATGTTTGTTGCCTGTGATAAAATTTGAGCTTTTCGAATAAAAATTGGTATTTTAAACAACTTGTATTCACCACCAGGATCTTAACAGCTTCCTGATACTTCAAGACTTTTCTGTCAAGACCCGTGATGGTATTAACGAGTGTGATTTTTTTATATTACATAATGAAAAGTGTTAACGTCTGAAAGAGATGAATAACTAAGCAAACTGATATATGTTCCTTATGACCAATATCACAAGCCATGCATGGGTAAAATATTCTTTCAAAGTGCATGACCAAAAGATTTTGATGTAAAAACAGATATAAAAATTGCATTGATGTGTTTCAGATTACATATTATGACTAACTTTTAGGAACTACCATTTGTCAAGTTTTATAGTGTTACTAAAGAACAGCCATAGTTATTGGAAAGACTATTAAAATACCAGCCCTCATTTTCTACCACATGTCTTCATAAGACCAGGTTTTAATATACTGTACTTCAACTCAAACTACATATCACAACAGATTGAATGCAGAAGCAGATATGAGAATTCAGCTTTTTCCTATAAAGTCATACATTAAAAAGAGTTGCAAAAATGTAAAACAATGCCATTTTCTACTTTTTTGTTTCAAAAAATGTAGTTATTTCTAAAATGTGACTTACATTAATATATTTATGATTGCAACCTTATCATTGTCATTTCTATGTAAATAAATATTTTAAAATTTTCTATCTTAATTTCTAACACTGTAAATACTGACAATTGTAACTCACATAAGCGAAAGCTCTTTAGGGTCATATGAAATTTTTTTTTAACTTTTAGTTTAAATCCAGGGGTACCTGGGCAGTTTTGTTACATAGGCAAACTTGCATTTTTATGGGGGTTTGTTGTAGATTACTTCATCACCCAGGTATTAAGCCTAGTACACATAAGTTATTTTCCCTATTCCTCTCCGTCCTCCCATCCTTCACCCTTCAATAGGTCCCAGTGTGTGTTCTTCCCCTCTTTATGTCCGTGTGCTCTCATCATTTAGCTCCCACTTGTAACTGAGAACATACGGTATTTGATTTTCTGTTCCTGTGTTAGTTTGTTAAGGATACGGGCCTCCAGTTACATCCACGTCCTTGCAAAGGACATGACCTCATTCTTTTTATGACTGTGTAGTATTCCACGGTGTATATGTGCCACATTTTCTTTATCCAGTCTATCATTGATGAGCACATAGGTTGATTCCATGTCTTTGCTATTGTGAATAGTGCTGCAATGAACATATGCATGCATGTGTGTTTATAATAGAATTATTCCACATGGTTGAACTAACTTACAGTCTCACCAACAGTGCGTAAGCATTTCTTTTTCTCCAAAACCTCACTAGCATCTGTTGTCTTTCAACTTTTTAACAATAGCCATTCTGACTGGTGTGAGATGGTATCTCATTCTGGTTTTGATTTACATTTCTTTACTGCTCAGTGATGTTGAACTTCTTTCCATATGCTTGGCCACATGTATATCTTCTTTTTGAAAATTGTCTGTTCATGTCCTTTGCCCATTTTTTAATGGGATTTTTTTTCTTTAAATTTGTTTAAGTTTCTTGTAGATGCTGGACATTAGACAATTATCAGATGCATAATTTGCAAAAATGTTCTCCCATTCTGTAGGTTGTGTGTTTACTCTGTTGATAGTTTTGTTTGCTGTGCAGAAGCTCTTTAGTTTAATTAGATATTATTTGTCAAGTTTTGATTTTGTTGCAATTGCTTTTGGCATCTCCTTCATGAAATCTTTGCCCATGCCTATGTCCAGAATCATACTGCGAAGTTGTCTTCCAGGGTTTTTATATTATTGGGTTTTACATTCAAGTCTTTAATCCATTTTGAGTTAATTTTTGTATATGGTATAAGGAAGAGGTCCAGTTTCAATCTTCTGCATATGGCTAGCCAGTTATTCAGGCACCATTAATTAGATAGGGAATCATTTCTCCATTTCTTGCTTTTGTCAGGTTTGTCAAAGCTCAGATAGTTGCAGGTGTGAGGTCTTATTTCTGGGTTCTCTATTCCATTCAATTGCTCTATGTATCTGTTTTTGTAACAGTACCATGTGGCTTTGGTTACTGTAGCCCTGTAGTATAGTTTGAAGTCTGGTAGCATGATGCCTCCAGCTTTGTTCTTTTAATTTAGGACTGCCTTAGTTCTGTAAAGAATGTCAATGGTAGTTTAATAGGAATAGTACTGAATATATAAATTGCTTTGGGCAGTATGGCCATTTTAATGATATTAATTAAGCTAGCAGAAGACAAGAAATAACCAAAATCAGAGCTGAACTGAAGGATATTGAGACACAAAAAAATATTCAAAAGATCAATAAATCCAAGAACTAGTTTTTTGAAAACATTAATAAAATAGATAGACCATTAGATAGACTAATAAAGAAGAAAAGAGAGAAGATTCAAATAAACACAATCAGAAACAACAAGGGGGATATTACCTCTGACTCTATAGAAATACAAACAACAATTAGATAATATTATAAACATCTCTATGTACATAAACTAGAAAATCTACAAGAAATGGATGAATTCCTGGACACATACCCCCTCCCAACACTGAACCAGGAAGAACTTGAATCCCTGAATGGACCAATAACAAACTCTGAAATGGGAATAGTAATAAATAACCTAAAACAAACAAACAAACGAACAAAAAGCCCAGGACCAGACAGATTCACAGCTGCATTCTACCAAGTGTACAAAGTAGAGCTGGTACTATTCCTCCTGAAACTATTCCAAAAAATTGAGGAGGAGGGATTCCTCCCTAAGTCATTCTATGGGGCCAGCATCATTCTGATACCAAAACCTAGCAGAGGTACAACAACAACAACAAAAAGTTCAGGCCTAAATCCTTGATGAACATTGATGCAAAAATCCTCAATAAAGCAGTGGGAAACTGAATCCAGCAGCATATCAAAAAGCTTATGCACTAAGGTCAAGTAGGCTTCATTCCTGGAATGCAAAGTTGGTTCAACATACACAAATCAATAATTGTGATTTATTGCATAAGTAGAACTAAAAACAACACCCACAAGTTTATCTCAATAGATGCTGGAAAGGCTTTTGATAAAATTCAACATCCATTTATGTTAAAAATGCTTAATAAATTAGGTGTTGAAGAAACATACCTCAAAATAATAAGAGCCATATATGACAAACCCACAGCCAACATCATATTGAATGGGCAAAAGCTGGAAGCATTCCCCTTGAAAACCAGCACAAGATAAGATTGCCCTCTCTCATCCTATTCAACATAATGTTGTAAGTTCTGGCCAGGGCAATCAGGCAAGAGAAAGAAATAAAGGGAATTCAAATAGGAAGAGAGAAAATCAAACTATCCCTGTTTGTAGATGACACAATCCTATGTCTAGAAAACCCATTGTCTCAGCCCAAAACCTTCTTAAGCTGATAAGCAACTTCAGCAAAGTCTCAGGATACAAAATCAATATGCAAAAATCACGGCATTCCTATACACCAACAAGAGCCAAGCTGAGAGCCAAATCATGAAAAAACTCCCATTCACAATTGCCACAAAAAGAATAAAATAACTTGGAATACAGCTAACTAGGGAGGTGAAAGAGCTCTACAAGGAGGACTGCAAACTACTGCTCAAAGAAATCAGAGTTGACATACTTACAGAGGTTTTGAAGCCATAGAGTTTGAGAACCACTGCCCTCAGGGTCAGAGGGAGGGACGAGAGGAAATGATAATCATCTTGCTTAAATCTGAAGTGGGTGCTACTCAGCTGGGGTGGGGAAAGGTGGGTTGGGATCAGGATTAGTTTAAGAGCTATGGAGCCATGGAGCCAATCCTATGAAAGCCTGGGGCTGTAAAGGAAAGGGGTAGATGGAGAGGGAGGGCTGAGGAAATGGGAGAGCCAAATCATGAGTGAACACCCGTTCACAATTGCTACAAAGAAAATAAAATACCTAGGAATACAACTTACAAGGGATGTGAAGGACCTCTTTAAGGAGAACCACAAACCACTGCTCAAGGAAATAAGACAGGACACTAACAAACGGAAAAAAAAAAAAAGAAAAAAAGAAAGAAACACTTGCCCGAGTGCAGTGGCTCAGCCTGTAATCCCAGCACTTTGGGAGACAGAGGTAGGTGGATCACAAGGTCAAGAGTTCAAGACCAGCCTGACCAATGTGGTGAAACACCACCTCTACTAAAAATACAAAAATTAGCTGAGTGTGGTGCTATGTACCTGTTGTAGTCACAGCTATTTGGGAGACTGAAGCAGGAGAATCACTTGAACCCGGGAAGTGGAGGTTGCAGTGAACCAAGATCATGCCACAGCACTCCAGCCTGGGTGACAAAGAAAGACTCCGCCTCAAAAAAAATAAAAAATAAAAAATAAAGAAAGAAAGGAAGAAAGGAAGAAAGGAAGAAAGGA
>NW_012117488.1:13428135-13431100 GCF_000951035.1 Colobus angolensis palliatus | reverse complement strand
AGGAAGGAAAGAGAGAGAAAGAAAGAAAGAAAGAAAGAAAGAAAGAAAGAAAGAAAGAAAGAAAGAAAGAAAGAAAGAAAAAGAAAGAAAGAAAGGAGGGAGGGAAGGAGGGAGGGAGGGAAGGAGGGAGGAAGGAAGGAGGGAAGGAAGAAAGGAAGGAAAGAAAGAAAGAAAAAGAAAGAAAGAAAGAAAGAAAGAAAGAAAGAAAGAGAAAGAAAGAAAGAAACAATCAACAGAGTAAACAGACAACATACAGAATAGGGAAAAATATTCCCAAACTATGAGTCCAGTAAAAAGCTAATATCCAGAATCCACAAACCTCAAACAGCTCAACAAGAAAAAATCAACCCCATTAAAAAGCGGGCAAAAGACGTGAATAGACAGTTTTCAAAAGGAGACATATAAGCAGCCAACAAACATGAAAAAATGCTCATCACCATTCATCAGAGAAATGCAAATCAAAACCAATGAGAAACCATCTCACATGAGCCAGAATGGCTATTACTAAAATGTCAAAAGACAGCAAATGTTGATGAGGATGCCCGGAAAAGAGAGTGCTTATACACTGTTTGTGAGAATGTAAATTAGTACAACTTTTACAGAAAACAGTGTGGAAGTTTATTAAAGAACTAAATTTAGAACTACCATTCGACCCAGCAGTCCCACACTACTGGGTATCTACCCAAAGGGAAAGAAATTATATCAAGAAGATACCTGCACTCCTATGTGTATTGCAGCACTATTCACAAATGCTAAGATATGGAATCAAGGTAAGTGTCCATGAACAGACGATTAGAAAAAGGCAATGTGGTATATACACCATGGAATATTATTCAGCCATGAAAATAATAAAATCATGTTTTTTGCAGCAACATGGATGGAACTGGGGCCATGATCCTAAATGAAGTAATTCAGAAACAGAAAGGCAAATACCACATATCCTCACTTATAAGTGAGAGCTAAACACTGGGTACACACAGACACACAGAGTGGAATAACAGACACTGGAGACTCCAAAAGGTGGGAGGGTGGGAGAGGGTGAGGGCTGAAAAATTACCTACTGGGTACAATGTTCACTATTTGGGTGAAAGTTACATAAGAAGCCCAGACGTCTCTACTATGTAATATATGCAAATAAGAAATCTGCACTTGTAATCCCTAAATATCTACAAATAAAAAATAAAGCCATTTGGCAATACATTTAAAATTGTGCTGAATCTGAAGGTCGGCAAGGGGAAGATGGTAAAAGTACAAGTCTGTCAGACAAGTCACAGGAATAAGGTGGGCTAGTATCTGCCAACAAGACACTTGGAATCTGCTTCATATTATTCTCTTTCCCTACTGAGGAGGTGACCAATAAGATGACATTGCAACAGGGCCTCTGTACGTAAGTTATGGGGAAGTAGAATAGAGAATGAACCATTGTGATTGATTTTGGATTTGTTTTAAGAATATCGGAAGATCATAATATCTTCTGATAACGTCATTATATGTTTATGTGTACTGGTTCATTGTTTTGTGTAACTGATTAACCTTTACAATGTTTTGTTGAAATAGTATTCTTTACAAAAAAATTAGCTAGGCCTCATGGCATGCACCTGTAGTCGCAGCTACTCAGGAGGCTGAGACAGGAGAATTGCTTGAACCCAGGAGGCATAGGTTGCAGTGAGCAGAGATCACACCACTGCACTCCAGCCTGGGCGACAGAGTGAGACTCTGTCCAAAAACAAAAACAAAAAAAAAAGAAAAGAAAAATAGGTTTTTTTTGTCAAGCACATTTCTTGTATTTTAAGACCCATTGGTAGTTATTCTTCCCTATTTAAAGTTGAAGCATTGTGAAATATGTAAGAACTTGTGTGTTGGGTAGTGTGTTGCACTACCCATTGTGAGTCTGCCTTTTTGGACACTTGGGGCACTGTGGAATTATTAATAGATGACTTTTAAAAATTTTACATTAAAAATGTTCGTAGCCATAGAGAAGTCATATAACTGTCACAGACACAGTCTGTGTCTATTGATGCCAACATAACCATTAAGGCAAGCACAAAATTGGATCAAACCAGTAATTTGTTAGTTGTTTTATTAAATTTCTTTCCTTCTCATTTTTATTGGGTTTCATTCTTTTCTTACTCCATGAAACCGGTTACATGTGTAAACACCGAGTTTATGTTTTAGTAATAGGCTTTTTTTTTCCCTCCAGAACACTAGCAGCTTACTTCCCACCTTAAAACTTTTAATTAAATAATTGAGCTGTCTTTAGTGCTTTGTAGGCAGGGATGTAAATATTTTAAATACTTTTTTAATGGACATATATTATGAGTTCAAAGGTCAATTGATTTTTCTTCCTGAGAGTTTCTAAACTAACAGGATTTCTTCCAAACATTTGAAAAAAGATTGTATGATTTCTTATGTGCAGCAAAAACTAGGTATGTTCACCTTTGCATTTGTGGGAGCCTCCTATGTTTGTGAATGGGATCTTGTCCCGTGGAGGTGGGTGGTGAAAGTTTATACTTGCTTACGAATGAATGCCTGACAATGCCCAGTGAGGCAATATACATCTCTGCAGACTGAAAAAGCTGCTTTGAAAAACAAAATTTTAATTCATTCTCCACTACTGAATATTTTTATGAATCTAAACATTAGAAAAATGGACAGGATTAAATCTTCATCTTCATCCCAATTAAATTGTACTTTCTTCGACTTATAACAATGCCATTATGCTATTCTAAGTGGCTTGTACTTCTAAGGTATTTACAAATTTTAAATACTGTAATTAAAATGTATGTCTGCTTTTCATCATTAAAATACCCTTCAATCACATCCAGTACTGAATTTGGATAACTGATAATTAAGGAATTTTTATTTATTATTATTATACTTTAAGTTCTAGGGTACATGTGCATAATGTGCAGGTTTGTTACATATGTATACTTGTGCCATGTTGGTGTGCTGCACCCATCAACTC
>NW_012117488.1:13409735-13422764 GCF_000951035.1 Colobus angolensis palliatus | reverse complement strand
TACCTCCGTTGAAAATGCAGAAATCACCGGTCTTCTGTGTCACACGTGCTGGGAGTTGGAGACTGGAGCTGTTCCTATTCGGCCATCTTGCTTTGCCCTCAATTAAGGAATTTTAAAATGTAATAATAAGCATATTATCTTAAAGGAAGCCTTAATATTTTCAATCAGAAAATATTTATACATGCTGATTTTTTTAATGGAAAATAATTTGACTAAGTACAGTTTAAATAGGTTCATAGTTTATTAGTATGTGACCAAAAAGCTTGTTGGAATTATTGGCTTCTACACAGGCTGTTTTGATGTAATCTAGAGGCAAACTAAGATGCTTCCAAGTCCAGAATCTTTAAATATCTAGGAAATTCTACTACATCCCAATATAAATGTGAAATTTCCATGAATATGAAAGTTTAGCTGACTTGGGTTGCCAATGTGACATATAGTTACACATTTTGACTTTTAAAAAGTTTTTTCATTCTTTCATTTTTTTTTTTTTTTTTAATGAGACTCATTTGACACCTTCTGGGACAAATGAATGACTTTTTTGTGAGCAGAACTTTACATAAGCTAAGGTCTAATTTAGGGACCCTAACTGTCTACATTTTAAGTTCCTGGAGCAGGGGAATACCTACAGTGCAGACATTAGGAGTTGTGTGGACAGGAAACTGGCCCAGCTGCCACATTGGTCAAGTCACCCCACGGGTAAAATATCAAGAAAGATGCCAACTCAGTAACTTAGAATAAAGGAACCAAAATAAAAATATCAACTATATTTGACTCCTGTAACTTATCTGAATGGGATTGCAATTGGTAAAAACATCTCGATATTGCAAAGTCACTGTATTAGTCAGGCTATTTTTTTTTTAACAATAAAGACTTTTAAGCTATTTAACTTCAACCCTGGTATATTTCCCTCCAATTTAATAGAATATTTAACCCAAATTATTTTTTTAAAAGGGAGTCTTCTAATCTGGTTTGCATGTTAAGTACCAACTGAAAATAATAGCAAATGCTCAATAATTTTATAACCATTATGAGAAACTGAGTTATTAGTTATAAATAGGCATTGACCTATAATTAACCAATTAACTATTTATGAACTTGACTAAAATTAAAGAATAATATGAAATCCCTCTATATCACGTCATGTATCCTAACATAACATTTTTTGTTGAATGAACTCTTTCCCATTAAAAATAATTAAGATACCTAGATCCTAACCACATATTTAATATCTTTTATAAAAACTAAAACAAAACTGCTGAGTCCCAGAGTAAAGAATTTTAATAACAGATCATACTGATATTACTGTAGAGTGGTTTTAACACCTTTTTAAATCTCTTTTTAAAAGATTGATCTTAAGAGATTGATCTTAAAGCCTTCTCCTTTTTTCTTTCCTTCCTCCCTTCCTTCTTTCCTCTCTTCCTCCTTCCTTTCTTCCCCTCCCCTCCTCTCCCCTCCTCTCCCTTCCTCTCCCCTTCCCTCTCCTTTTCTCCCCTCTTTTGCTTTCCCTCCCTTCTCTTCTCTTCCTTCTTTCTTTCCTTCGCTTCTTCTTTTCTTTTGTGAGGTCCTATATAGCCTATGACTGTTTGCAGGCTGGTTTTACTAATGTCTCAAACATTTTTTAAATGCTGTTTTAAAAGAATAAAATCAACTTGTACTACACCAAATAGAATCATCCTGTCATTATTTTAATTTATCAAAAGCATTTTCAATTAAGAAGCTGTTAACTTAGACTTTAGGAATACATCTAGGAGTAGTTATATATTATTAACTTATTTAATTTTATTAAAAAGAAAAGTAATCACGGTTTTGCTTTTCGAGTATTAAGATCAGTATTAACATTAATATTTAGTATATATTTTGATCCTCAAATGTTATCGTACACTGAACCTGGCCATACATTCTTTTATATTATCTTTTTATTTGCTCCGTCCAATTCTTTGTTTCACAGGTCAAAATGGAAAGACTTTGCAAGAATTATTTTTAAGAAACAGCAGCTACAAATCTGTTGTTAAATTCATGATAATGAGAAACATATGGATTGATCCCCCTAAGTACTGAAGTTTCACAATTCAGGGCAAGAAGGTGAGGAAAGACATTTGGGGCCTCATTGCTGAATACATCACTTTTTGGAGACTAAGACGGGTTGCCAAAAATAAAAACATGTCAATTTATCTCTCAATACAATTTTATTACAGATGCCAAATTGTGTTAATTATGTGTTACATATGTTGTCTCACAAGGTAGCCAGCTATTTATATTTCAAATATGTTTCACATTTCTGTTCATCTCTTTCAGTGGGTGTGTAATTGCTTAACAAGTTGCTCCAAAGACATCCAAAGCTCAAATATAGTTGTTCCCAACTAGTACTATGTTGCAATTTTAGAAAGCTCAGGAAATCGGTCCCCTTTCTCCCTCCTTAGTTAAATAGAGAGAGAATGGCGCGGGGGTGGAGAGGGAGCAGCAGGTAGCCGGATGCAGTTTAAAGATTTTATTGATAAAAACTGGGATTAGAAAATCCCAGCTTGCAAGTATTGTACCAATAAAGCGAGCATTCTGAACACCCAGACTGAATTTACCCGTTTGCACTAGGCTGCGCCAAGTGGCTGAGCCCTCTCCTTGTACCACTTAGGACACTAGTGGAACAGTTGATCACGAGCTCTCCATCTGCGCAGGAAAGAGGAGCAGAAGAACCAAAGCTATGCTATCCAGCCCCACCCTAGGCTCATAGCTCGTGGCCCACTGCTTCCCTGGAAGATCTAAGGATTGAACAAGGGGCCGGGGTGCTCAAGGAAACCCCTCATTATGTTAACAGGTGGTACAGGGAAGAAATAATGCTAAAGGGCCACTTCAATTATTTTTCTTATGCAGGCTCCATCTTATGAAAGAACTGTTTCTACCAAAGGAACTTCATCTTTTAAGCAGTAAATATAATTTCCAATTTTAATTTATCAAGGCATATAAAACTAACTGCCAATTGAACAAGAACTAACCCATACTAACTCAGATACTCACAAATGAGTTAGCATTATTAGGTTGGTGCAAAAGTAATCGCGGTTTTGCATCAAGCAAAAGCAAAGAAATTTGGCATATTCTTTAGCTTCTGGTAAAATAGCATTTGTATTTTTGAAATATTTCATCTGGGTTGGAGATACCAATTATTACTTTTGGGGCTCTCCAGGGATTATGGTATTATGGATTGGAAACCACGCTTCTTCTCTCCATCGCCTGAGACAATAAGTCATTTTTTGTTCTTTTACTCAAGCAATTAATTACATTAAATATGAATGCAAAACAACAGATCTTCCCATTCCGAAACTTTTTAAATGAAGCTACATCCCAGGTTGATAAGTAGTAATCAACCTTACCAGATGCTAAGTTCTTGTTTCAAGATTCTATATGTAATAATAGTTATACTAATAATTATTCATAAAGAATCTACTATGTGCAAAACACTATGATTGGCCCTTCACATTCACTCTGTAATTTACTTCCCCAAGTAATGTTCAGAGAGCTTAAGTAAATTGCCCATGGACACATAGCTTATAAGTAACAGATACAGGATTTAACCCTAGTCTGTTTTTTCCAAAATGTTTGCTATTTTCTTTTTCTTTCTCTCTTCCTTTTTTTTTTTTTTGTGAGATGTAGTTTCACTCTTGTTGCCCAGGCTGGAGTGTAATGGTGCGATCTTGGCTCACTGCAATCTTCACCTCCTTGGTTCAAGCAATCCTCCTGCCTCAGCCTCCCGAGTAGCTGGGATGACAGGCATGCACCACCACACTCGACTAATTTTGTATTTTTAGTAGCGATGGGATTCTCCATATTGGTCAGGCTGGTCTCGAACTCCTGACCTCAGGTGATCCGCCCCTCCTCGGCCTCCCAAAGTGCTGAGATTACAGACGTGAACAACCGCCCTCGGCCATGTTTGCTATTTTCTTTATACTAGTACAAGAAATAAAAAGCTACAAGGTATGAACTTTTATGCTCGTATGTTGCATATATCACAAAAGAATTTTTGCTATGAAAGATTAAGAATTTTAATTTACTATGTACATAAATTATTTTCCATCTTCCCTTGCCCTTATTCTTAATTTTTGTTAATACTATATTTTTAGTACTTCTACTAGTAATTACTTTTGGAATTATAAATGTTTCTTTTAAACTTATTTTTCTTGATCTATCGATTTTCAGTGGTGTTTTTTGATGCCACTTTAAGCCATTTTTTATTTGTGCCATGATTTCTTAGACAGATTTCTCGTTTGCCTGGTGTTTTCAATTGCCTTTTGTTTTTCTCTTATTGATAAAAGATGTTTATGACTTCACTATACCACTAAAATCATTCAAATTTCTAAATATAGCATTTATTAAAGTAATTCTTCTTGAAGATATTCTATTTGGATTTAGGTTAATTGACCACTGCCAACCTGAAATTACTATTCTTTGCAACCTTGAATTAAATATACGTTTTCTTGGATACTATATTTATTTTCCTGGCAAATGTTGTAAGTTTACATTTTTATTTAGAAAGAATTTACTTTTAGGAATCTTATTTTTTGCACTTTTGAAAGTATTTTTATTTTAATACTTCACGATGTCATGGAATACAAAATTTTAGGTTAAAAAATTTTGCTATCAGGACTTTGAAGGGATTTTTCCATCTTCTTTTAACTTGTGGTGTTGCTGATGAGAAATTTGATAAGTATCTAATGTATCTCATTATTTCTAACATATTCTTTCTCTCTACCAGCTTACATCATCTTCCTTTTTTATCTGTGTCCTGTCATTGTTGAAGTGCTTCCCAGCCAATTTCCTTGTTTACTGTCCTGATTACTCTTTGGACTCTCCTGTTCCGCAAAAGTGCCTTTCCAATATGCCCTACACCCTTTGCTGCAGCCTCTTACATATTTATTCTGTCCTGTGGCTGATTAAAATGTCTTATTCTATAGTTCCTCAATTAGAAATTTATCAAAATCTCAAGTTTACTTATGATCGATATCTTCAGCACTGTAGGAAAACTTTTCCTTTTGTAAATATTACTGTTTCAGTAAGAAATTGGAAGGGAAGAAACAGGCATGGCTGGTCATCCTTCTTGAACTGTCATGAGTAGGATTTTGTTGTCATAAATAAAGGGAGGATAAGTATTATCGGAAATCTTCAACATTGACACCATACAGCAATCCTTCCAGATTCCCCAAATCAGTTAGGTTTCCTATTTGTTCTACTTACAATTTTAAATCTTCTTCAATTCCTTGGCCTCCTGACTTACCGCTTCCCAAGCATTCTAGATCCTCTCAAGAAAGAACATAGAACACATTAAAAGCAATATTTGAAACTTCTCATCACAAAATCTATACTTTGCTTGAATGCACACTTATTTTTTTCTTCCTTTCTTGTGTTACATTTGGAAAAGGATTCGTTTCTCTTCTCTTAGGTAATAATTCCTTAATGCCCAAGACCTCATCCCCTTGTACTTCCTCATGGCCTAGTTCCACTGTCAACCCCATGCTCTGCTCCATCCACAACTTTTCCTCCACAATTGCCTCCTTCCTATTAACATTAGATATGCTTGTCTGTCATCTCAGCCAAGCTGCCCTTGATTCTGTATTATCAACAATTATTTCTCACATCGGATCGGTCACCTTCCTTTCATAGTCACGTTCTACAAAAGGCTTTCTATACTCATCTCCATTTTATATTATATTATATATTATATACAGTATTTATTTTATATACCATATAATATATACATACCATATTATATATACACACATACTGTATATATAAATACATATATTGTATACGTATGGTAACCTACTATACATGAAATGTAGTTTGCCTTTTTCACTTAACAATATCTTGGAGGCAATATATTTAAAAAGTAGTTTTTAAAAGCTACAATGTATTCCTTTGTATAATTGTACTATAATTTATCTAGTCAGTTATATGTTATATGCCATTATTATGGGTTGCTTTCAGTCTCATATTATTGCAGATATTAATGCAAAAAAAGTTAGTGTCCATATGTTATTTCATGTTTGTAGGCTTATGTATGGAGACAGTAATTTCTGAATAGCTAAATCATGATTTGAAGGATATGAAAATTCTTAATATTAACTGACATTGACAAATTGCTTGCCATGGAAATTATTCTGGCATCCTTTCCTACAAGCAGTGGAGGAGAGAATTGGTTCTCACACTCTCATGCTTCAGATGATGATCCTGGCTTTCCTCTTCTTTCCTTTCCTTCTCTTGTTCAGTCTCCTCTGTTGTTCCTGCTTCCTCTTTCATCAACCATTGATGTTTTTCAGTGTCTCTTCAGGACCTTATGTTCTCACTCTACACACTTTCCCTGTGCAATGTCACCTACTGTTTTGGCTTTATTTTCAATCTGTATATTGAAGACTCCCAAGTCTTTATCTCCAGTCTGAACACTCTTGGGACTCATATGTTAAATATCCTCTGGACTATCTTCCCTACGATGTCTCTCAGGGATTGAAAACTGAAAGTGTCTGAAACAAAACTCATCTTCCTTCTGAAGCTGTTTTACTCTCAGCGTTCCCTAACTCAATTAATAGACCCTGGATAGGGTCTAGACCCTAGAGTATTCCTTCATTCTTACTTTCCTTTATCAGCCCCTTTTCTTCACTCCCTTTCCAAATACCCAGTAAGGATCTATGTTCAGCTGATTCTATTTTACAAACCTTTGTCCAATCAATCTGTTTCTCTACATTTCCTCCGCTACCACCCTCATCCAGCCTACTCCTAACTCTTATGAAATGATTTTGATGACCTCCTAATTAATACATCTGTCTGTAGTGTTCTCTTCCCATCTGGTCTCCAAAACCCTTCACAGAGATTAAAAAATGAGTCATTTCACATCTTTGCATAAAAAAAAAATCTTTCTATAACTCCCCAATATCTTTAGGATAAAGTACTTCTCCTTCCTGATACTATTTCCCCATGAGATCTAACCAAGTTGAACCTTATGCCTTCTCTTGTTTCCACAGTTTATTGTGCATCTATTCTCTGTGCCTGGACCACACCCTTCTCCACCATCCAATCACAGCTGAAATGACACCTCCTTAGAGAGACATTTGCTGGTTTCTATAAAAATGTTAGGTATCCCTGAACTTTCCCCATCATGATCATTCAACATTTGATCATACATACTTGCTTAATTCCTGTATACTTTTCTTTTTAAGAGTAGGTTTTGTGATACTAAGGACTGTTTTGGTCTTGTCAACCACTATATTTCCAGTGCTTGCTTAGTGCAGTGCCTCACACATAGTGCACACTCAATAAATGATGATTTAAATTTATGATTGAAGAACGATTAATTACAAGTGTTGATTGACATAAGATAGGCAAAAAATAAGACAAGAACACTAGGTTATTATCTTAAAAATGTAGATGGAGTCATGTGGATCCACAGATTTCAGTTTTTCTGTGATTCACAGTATGCATTTCTGAGATGTCTGGTTGATGGCGTAGTTGTATTGTCTGTGACCTTGGAACAGAATGGGACAGTAGTTTCACTGGTGCTAAAATCCATGAACTTATCCTTATTAGCACAACTCTGTAAGGAGACTAGTGTTAACATGAAGCTATCAGTTTTTAACAACTGTAACTTACGTAAAATTTGGTAAACTATATGCAGGAAACCATTCCCATATGAGGGGTTAACAAATGATTTTTGATGAGTACTGTTACCATTGCCCAATTTTAATACACTGCAAGGAAAGTTTCAAGAGTCCCTGATATAACAACTATTTTAGTAAGTTAATGTTTTTTCTTCTCTGCTCTATGGTGCCTGCCAAAACTGTGAGTAAAAAATCTGGATTACGAGGCATTTATTGGGTAAACAGCATTTCATTTTTACACAAACGTTGACATTAATTAAGTCTTCCAACATCTGGGATGTAGGTAAGTGTTCTGCTAATTTTGCAGAGGAGGAAATGAAATCACAGTGGCCTGGCAGTTTGCCAAGGTCACTGAATAAGTCAGTGTCAGGACTGGGAGTACTACTCAGGAATTTTTGGCTGTGAATCTTCTGTTCAACAAAAGTAACTCATAAGGAAGAAGCATATTGGGAATATATTCCTGTTTTTATGGTTCCTATCAAACCTGGAAGGTCCAGTTATCTCATGAAAATTTCTTTTTTCAATCTCGAGTTTATGAGTGAATGTACCCTAGTAAGAATCACATATCCATTTATAATGTCATTCATTCATGTGGATCAGAATTTTGAAAAATCTGTTTGCTATCCCTTGCTTTTTTTTGCTTCATTTTATCTCTTTTTTTCTTTAAGAATTTATTTCAATCCATGAAGCCTAAACTTTTAAAAAATTATTGTGATTATGAAATGAAAGACTTCCTAGTCTAACCAAATAAATGTCACACTTTGTATTTTTAAACACAATTTTATAATATGTGCTGGTTTGTTACATTGTGTAAATCAAAAATATAAGAAAATGCTTTTTGGAAGATAAATTGCACCACAATTGCTTAAAAAATGTATAGTGCAAGACCTAGGCAATGATTCTAGGATAGGTAGAATCATTAGGAGCCTAGATTCTGGTGCCAGGAAGCCTGTTTCAGTTCCACTTCTGCCACTGATATGCCAAGTGACCCTGGGAAAATCTTTTAACCTTTTGGTGCCTAAGTGTTCTCATCTGTAAAATGAGAATAATAATAGTGTTCACCTCACGGGTTATTGCAAGGATTTAGTGAGTTTGTTCATGTATGACTTAGAAAGGTGCCTGGCACACAGTTACGGGACACAATGATCCGTTATTAAAATTATTTGAGGTATAATTGGTATACAGATTGAGCATCCCTAATAAAGAAAAATCTGAAACCCCAATTGCTCCAAAATCTGACACTTTTTGAGCACCAACATGAAGCCACAGGTGGAACCCTCCACAGCTGACATCATGTAACAGGTCACAGTCAAAACTATTTTGTGCACAAATTTGTTAAAAATATTGTATAAAATTTCCTTCATGCTATGTGTGTAAACTGCATATGAACCACAACTGAATTTTGTGTTTAGACTTGGGTCCCATCCCCAAGATATCTCATTATTCAGTCATGCACTGTATAATGAAGTTTCAATGATGGACTCCCTATTCAATGGTGGCCCCATAAGATTATAATACCGTATTTTCACTGTACTTTTTTTTATTTCTAGATACATTTAGATACACAAATACTTACCATTGTGCTCCAGTTGCCTATAGTATTCAGTACACTTGCATGCTGCACAGGTTTGTAGCCTAAGATAAATGGGCTGTGCCATACAGCTTAGTGTGTAGTGGCCTCTACAATCTAGATTTGTGTAAGCTCACTCTATGATGTCTGCAGAAAGACAAAACCACCTAATGATGCATTTCTAAGAATGTATTCATTATTAGTTAACACATAACAGATATACATACACATACACACATGCACGTGCACACACACACACACAGTATTAGTTTGCTAACCTGTCTAGGTTTGTATAAGTAACTGTGTGATGTTTTCACAATGATGAGATCTCCTAATGACGATTTCTTAAAATGTATCCCCATCATTACATGACACATGACCACATATGCAAATGTTCCAGAATCCAAAACCATCGAAATTTGAAATGCTTCTCGTCCCAAGCATACAAGGGATACTCGACCTGTATTTTGTATTTCTGAAACTAGTCTTAGATAAATGTTAAATATGATAAAGAACATATTAAGTGCCAAAGGAATAAAAAAATGTGTTGTTAGAACAGGAGAGAGAGATGCAGTTTGGCAGAAGGCCAGATTCCCATTTGTAGCTTATTTCTGTAACATTTCCATAAACTTCCCTTGAGTGCAATGAAAAACTGTGTAAAGCGATACTGCTGGCTTTGAATGAACCCACAACACAAGGGAATGCTTACAGTCAGATTGAAGAGGCTGGCTAAGAATGTTCAGCTACTTTTCCCTCACAAGAATGAATACAGGCAAATGTAGCCATATCGTTTTTAGCATATTTTAAAATTGCTCTCAGACATTAGGCAATTTTGCTGAGCATTTTCCAAGGGAACAGCAAGCTTGGCTGTGCTTTACATTTTATGGAGTTTCATGAAAGCTGGTATTCGAGGAGAAGCAGGCTTTATTCTATCTCTTTGGAGACAGAGATAGCTGTCTAATAGCACCCCTTGATAAGTAAGAAAATATTTGTGGGGTGTATGCTTTAAAGGCGCCACTAGATGTCCAAAAGCAGTATTTAAGGAAGAGAAAGCATAATCTTTGATTGAGTAGTCGCCTATAGGCTTAACAGTTAAAAATACAATTCCAAATTTGGGGTTGCTATGAAATTTTAGATAGCTCGTGTACTTTAGATAGCATGTATAACTGAGTGTATTCAGTATAGATAATCATGTAAAAATTCTATCATACAGACATAAATGAAAATCATTTGATTTTTAATATCAGGGACAGGTTAGCTATTGGCCCCTCAAGTTTTTACATTTCCACACAAGAGTTGTACAAAACATGGATTTTAGTGATGTAGAACACAGAGTGTTTGGGAATGTTTGGTGGGGGGAAAAAGGCATCACTCATCAAACTGAAATGCAGTTGGTGATTGTGACACAGACCTCTATCTTGATAAATTGTGGTTTCCTAGTTTTACACAGCCACAAAAAACCTGGAAACCACTTTGCTGTACTCAGCATTCATTTTAAGGTTGTACAATTTCCAACAAAATTTTCCCCAGACATGGAAACTTACGTAATAAATTAGGAACCTTTTGAATTATCCCATGCTATCTTCTCTGGGATTTTGCTTGTCATACTTCACTTTTGAGATGAAAAACCCTACTTGTGAAACTTCTGGTAAGTGGATTTGTGCTTTCAAAAAGCAGTTCAAAAAATACAATAGCTTTTCCAAATATGCCAATAGAAAAAACCTTTTAACAGCTGTATGCAATTTTTAGGAAGGAAACATTATTTCAGCATTTTAAGCACTACCTAAACCTTTTAGTCACTTTGCAGGTAAAGCTTATTTAAATGTAATGGGATATAAGAGGATAATTAGAGTACATCTTATCTCTTCATGTAGTCAAATATAAGAACATTGTCACTGGGTATTACTTTGTCAGCCATTAGATTCTGTGCAGCCTAAAACATAAAACTTGTTTAAGACTTTTTTGCTAATTTAGTTCAGTTATTTTTTCAATAATTATGTCTAATTAGGTAAATATGCATAGGAAATCCAAACTTTAGTTGAAAATCTGACCCTGTTTAGAGTTAACTCTATTCTCTTAGGAATGCAGAATTTAAACTGGGTCTCAAGAGCCATCTTTCTTAAAATTCATACAATAATTTTGGTGGTCCTTGGGGCAGCAAGAATTTCTTGGAAATTCAGGATCTTGGGCCCCACTCTGGATTTCCTGAATCAGAATCTCTGTTACAACAAGACCCTCTACTGAAGTTGAAGAGCTGCTTTAAGTGTCCAGCACCTAGAAGAGTGACTGGCTCATAATAGGTGCTCAATAAATGTGTTGATTGGTCGGCTGACTACATAAATAAATGATTTCATGGGAAACTGGCCAACAGCAACACTCTTCAATGAAAAATTTTAATCAGTGCATAAAACTTGGTATTCTAACCCGAGGTCACTTAAAAGTAGGTGCAATGTTAATTCCTAATCAAAAGGACAGGTATTTAAAGTGGTCTCATCATGAACGCAGCAAGATTTCTTTCACAGAATCTGAGACTGAGAATCATTTTCCAATGATTCCAGGAGGACGGAAAAAACTCTAGCTTGACTTTAAGAGGTATCTCTAAGAATAATGTTTAGAATTTTAACCATTATGATTGTAAAATTGAACACTGGCACTCTTTTAGTGTGCCTTTTTCTGCCATGGGTGGTGATAAATTCTTAAAATAGATGATTTCATGATAATCAGTGCAGTAAATGAATATTGTGATGTTGTATTGGCCTGTAATTTGAAATAAGTCTCCTAGATACCCTTTGGTAAGGCACATGCTTTGAGCAGCTTTTTCTGTGACATCTTGTGCGCGCCAATCCAAGCCTCCTCTTCCAACCACCCTCTCTTTGACACATAGTCAAACTAGGGGTACAGTCTGGCTGTGGGGCAGAACGCAAGCCCACTGATCCCTATGGGAGTCAAACCCATGACCCAGGCCTCATTGACACACGACTCCAGCTAGCCTCACATTCTGGCTATGCTGTTTACCAAATGAAGAATTACTCTACTGGGCATGGTAAAGGGACATGGGTGGTGTGTGATGTGGAGGATATGAAACAGTATACACTGCTAAACATTCTTGTGGAGCACCATTATCCTCAAAGACAGTAGAATCCATCAGTGGTTCTCAAGAAGACATAATGAATTCACCAGGCTGCACCATATGGAATGACAAAATGTTTGTGATTAAGAACATTTATTGATTGTATAACAACTAAGATGACGCTGATAAAATTCACTTTTATATGATAGATGTTTTTTCCAATTTTTTTCTTTTCATAATAATAATTTAATCCTATAGTAATTTCTTTGCTTAAAAATATAGATTGTTGTGAGACTCATATAAAATAATTATATTATTGTGCTATGCCTTTTCTGAAGCTGGATAGCCAAGAGTTGTTAACATTTACAGAAGAGAAAGTAAAGATCTCTCTTCTGGGGCCAGGCATGGTGGCTCATGCCTGTAATCCCAGCACTTTGGGAGGCCGAGATGGGTGGATCACCTGAGGTTAGGAGTTCCAGACCAACATGACCAACACTGAGAGACCCCGTCTCTATCAAAAGTACAAAAATTAGCCGGACATGGTGGTGGGCACCTGCAATCTCAGCTACTCTGGAGGCTGTGGCAGGAGAATCGCTTGAACCCAGGAAGTAGAGGTTGCAGTGAGCCAAGATCACGCCATTGCACTCCAGCCTGGGCAAAAAAAGCAAAACTCCGTCTCAAAAAAAAAAAAAGAAGAGAGAGAAAGAGAAATACAGGCCCGGTGCAGTGGCTCACACCTGTAATCCCAG
>NW_012117488.1:13380587-13409685 GCF_000951035.1 Colobus angolensis palliatus | reverse complement strand
CAGCTACTCTGGAGGCTGTGGCAGGAGAATCGCTTGAACCCAGGAAGTAGAGGTTGCAGTGAGCCAAGATCATGCCATTGCACTCCAGCCTGGGCAAAAAAAGCAAAACTCCGTCTTAAAAAAAAAAAAAATCTTTTCTGTATGTTAAACAAAATAAAAATAAAACAAAACACATAACGTATAACCTAGATGCCATCCATGCGTAGCTTTTAAGTAAAATGAAGTGTTTTGCTTTTCTCTACGGATCAGTGATGTTGAACATTTTTTCATATGCTTATTGGCCGCATGTATGTCTGATTTAGAAAAGTATCTGTTCATGTTCTTTGGCCATTTTTTTTAGTGGGGTTGCTTGGTTTTTTATTGGAAATTTGTTTAAGTTCCTTATAGATTCCAAATATTAGACCTTGGTTGGATCTGTAGCTTCCAAATATTTTCTCCCATTTGTAGTTTGTCTGTTTACTCTCTTGATAGTATCTTTCACTGTGCAGAAGCTCTTTAGTTTAATTAGGTCTCATATATCAATTTTTGTTTTTGTTGCAATTGCTTTTGGTATCTGTTTCATAAAATCTTTGCCAGGGTTCTATGTCCAGAATGGTATCTCTCAAGCTATCTTCCACAGTTTTTATAGTTTTAGGTTTCACATTTAAGTCTTTAATCTATCTTGAGTTGACTTTTGTATATGGTATAAAGAAAAAGTTCAGGTTCAATCTTCCATATATGCCTAGTCAATTATCTCAGTACCATTTGTTGACTAGTGAATGTGAGATACCATCTCACGCCAGTCAGAATGGCTATTATTAAAAAGTCAAAAAGCAACAGATGCTGGTGAGGTTGTAGAGAAAAGGAAATGCTTATACACACTGCTGGGGGAAATGTAAACAAGTTCAGTCACTGCGGAAAGCAGTGTGGTGATTCCTCAAAGAAGTTAAAACGGAATTACTATTTGACTCAACAATCCCATCATTGGGTATATATCCAAAGGAATATAAATAATTCTACCATAAAGACACATGCATGTGTATGTTCACTGCAGCACTATTCACAATAGCAAAGACATGGAATTAGCCTAAATGGCCATTAAGGGTAGACTGGATAAAGAAAATGTGGAATACATACACCATGGAATTCTACGCAGCCATGAAAAAGAATGACATTATGTCCTTTGCAGCAATATGGGTGGAGCTGGAAGCCATTATCCTAACCAAAAGAACGCAGGAACATAAAACCAGGTACCACATGTTCTTACTTATAAATGGGAGCTGAACAATGAAAATGCATGGATACAAAGAAGAAACAATACATACTGGGGCCTACTTGAGTGTGAAGAATGGGAGGAAAAAGAGGATAAGAAAAAAATACTTATCAGGTACTATGCTTCTTACATGGGTGACAAAATTATCTGCTCACCAAATGCCTGTGACACACAGTTTACCTATATAATAAACTTGGACATGTAATCCTGAACTTCAAAGTTTAAAAAAAATGAAGTGTTAAAAGAAAAATTTTTGATAAATTAAATTTAGCATGTTTATTTGAGCAAAGAATGATTCATGAATTGAACAGTAATCGGAACTAGGAAAGGTAGTGGGAGCTTCACCCAGCAACATGGGGGCGGGGGCAGTATTTATAGGAAAGAAATGTTCCACAGAAACAGCATGGTTGGTTACAACTGGGAATTTGCCTTATTTAGGGATGGTGTGGTAAAGCATTTGCCTAATTTGACATGGTCTCTGATCAGCTGACAATCTGTGATTGTCCAAGACTGATCTGTTTATTACAGGAATCAACTCTTCAGTTAGGCTGCAGTTTGTTTACACACTGAGTTAGGTTGTAGTTTGCCATGGGAGGACGCAAAGTGGGAGGGCAGATTTAGGCCAAATTTAATTTAACAGAAGTATTTAGCTTTGAATTTGATTCCCAAAATAAGATGACTGACTCTTTATCATATCATTACCACCGTTACTTTTATTTTGTATACTTTGAAATGTTTTCAAATATTTTTGCATTTAAAACTTTTTTCATCTCCATGACATCCCCTTTTAGGACAGTCATTGTCCAACTTCACTAATGTAGACAGTAAGACTCAGAAGTTTCATAATGATGAGATAAATATAGAATTCTATTTCCTTAACCATAGTGCTACTCATGTCTTTAAAATATTTTTTATGCTTGCAGGGCGTTTACTTAAAAATAAATGTAATACTCCTAGGCGCAGTGGCTCACGCCTGTAATCCCAGCGCTTTGGGAGGCCGACGTGGGCGGATCACGAGGTCAGGAAATCGAGACCATCCTGGCTAACACGGTGAAACCCCGTCTCTACTAAAAATACAAAATATTAGCCGAGCGTAGTGGCGGGCGCCTGTAGTCCCAGCTACTTCAGAGGCTGAGGCAGGGGAATGGCGTGAACCCGGGAGGCGGAGCTTGCAGTGAGCTGAGATTGTGCCCCTGCACTCCAACGGGGGCGACAGAGCAAGACTCCATCTCAAAAAAAAGTAAAAATAAAAATAAAAATAAATAAAAATAAATAAATATAATACTAAAATGTATTTTTAGTTCCAGACTTACTAAGTATCATAAAATTATATAAATAAATTATCCATCACTACAAAATGTAGTTTATCAATGGAACATCTACTTGCAATATTCATACCCATGACTGGTAACTAATAGATAGATTTAAGAAATCATTCATTTTGGATAATAAAAAACTGAGGATTGAAGGCATATCTTTTCATTAATTAATGTCCATGTGCAAACCTTTTTACACCCCTGTTTGTAATATATATTTTTGGATCCATCTTTCTCCCACACCAGGTATTCTCCCAGCCCCATAGCCAAGCTTCTGGAGAATGAGGGGTCTTAGCAGCTCCTATGGTTTGAATGCATCCCCTCCAAAATTCAGATGTTAAAACTTAATGGCCAATGGGCTCATATTAAGAGGGGAAGCCTTTAAGAGGTGACTAGGCCATGTGGAACCTCTCTCGTGAGTAGGATTAAGATCCTTACAAAAGAAGCTTTACACAGCATTCAGCCTTCTTCCCCTCCTTCCTTCTGCATGTGAGAACACACCGTTCCTCCCCTCTGGAAGATGCAACAAGGCACCATCTTAGAAATAGAGATGAGCCTTCATCAGACAACCAAACCTGGCAGTGTCTTGATCTTGGACGTCCCAGCCTCCCGAACTGTGAGAAATAAATTTCTGTTGTTTATAAATGGCTTAGTCTTGAGTATTTTGTTGTAGCACAGATGGTCTAAGATAGCAGCAATCACTGCATTTACTCAGCATTGTCATGTGCGGGCCTTTGCTCAGCTCTTTTGAGGCATCATTTCAGTTAATGCTCACAATATCTCCATAGAGAAGGCATAATGATTTTCTCATTTTTATAGAAGATTAAACTAAAGCTAAGCAAGGAAAGTGGCATGTGCAAAGCTCCTTAGCTGTTAGATGTCAGACTGAGGTCAATGCTTGAACCTAGTCTTTCTGATGTCAAAGCTTCTGTCTCATTCTCTTTATATTGCTGCTTTCCTACAGTAAATCCACAAAGAGATGAAACTTAAAATCACACCTCACAGTTTCAAATGTGAGTAGGTGTTAGGTTCATTTATATCCATTCTGAATTGGGGAGAAAATAATATACTTGGTGAATATTTTCCAGGTCCAAAGCCAAATGTATTCATTTTAGAATATAATCTTCAATGGAAGCTGTCCACATAGCACTTGTTGGGGACCTGTTGTACTACAGGCTTGGACTGGGTATATAAAACGTAACAAAAAAGAATGAGATAGCCCCGGTCTATTGTCTAAGTGGGGGAGACACATATGTTAACTAATAAGACAATAAATACTATGATTTTAAACAAGAAAACAAAGGGCTATAGAAAGAGAAGTGACTAACTTTGCTTGGGGCATCCTGGGATACTTTAGAAGAAAGATGAAACTTTAACTGTGTATTTAAGGATAAAGAGGAATTTCCAGGGCAGATAAATAAAGTGGGGATAGGTTGACAGATTGGCATGCACACAATCTGATGTTCTCAAAAGATGGTGAATAGAGAGGACTGGAAGTAGCTTAACCCCAGAAGGATTGAGCTTCATTCCACCTTTAAAGACAATCACAGACAATTTATCTAAACAATCTAGGCATGGCTGATCTGTCAAAAAGAAAAAGTACATTTAGATTTGGGGGATGGACTTGCTGGGAAAGAAGGGTCAGTACATGGATAGGGGATGCGAACGATGAGGGTTCTTGACTAAAGATGGGGTCAGAAATTCTTGACCTTTGAAAATCACCCAGGGAGATAGCAATGGCTGGTGCCAATTCCTGAGATGCAATAACAGGATTAATCTGATCCTTGTAGATCTTCTCTCTTACTTTCAATGTATGGATGATTTCCTCTGTTTGAGTACATTTCAGATTTGAGCCTCACACCTGTCCCATTAAAGATCTCTAAAGAGGGGGATGTCTTAGTTCATTTTATGCTGCTATGACAAAATATCATAGACTGGGTAATTTATAGAGAGCAGAAATTTATTCTTTCAAAATTCTGGGAGCTGGGAAGTCCAAAATTAAGGCACAGACAGGTTAGGGCCCTAGGGCCTCGTCTGTCTGCTTTCCAGATAGAGACTTGAATCATGCGTTCTCCAGAGAGGAGGAATATTTTATCCTCACGTGGCAGGAGAGCAGGAGAAAAAACCCACTCTTGCAAGTCCTTTTTATAGCAGTATTAATCCATTCACAAGGGAAGATCCCTCATGACCTAAACACCTTCCATTAGGTCTCAGCTCCCAATGCTGCTGCCTTCAGAATTAAGTTTAGAGATTAACAAGTTTTGCAGGGGACAAAAGCATCCAAACCATAGAAAGGAGGAAAAGTTCAGGAGATCTGAGAAAGGCAAGTTTTTGCTCAATTCCTTTCCCCCATATGACTTCATAAACACTTCATTTCTTAATATAAATTAATATTAATTGTAGTTATAATAATAATGGTACTAGTATCTGTCAGATGCTGGAGACATCTGGGCTAAGCTCTCTATTGAATCATCTCATATGATTCTTTAGCAACCCCGTAACACGGTGCTACATTTACCTCCTGTTTTCTGTGAAATTGAGTTAGAGAGAGGTTAAGAAACATGTTCAAATCATGCAGTTTGTCCGGAACAGAGCTGAGATTTGAGCTCAAGCCCAACGGAGAGTTCTTTACATAGTTCACCTCTCCCATTTATCTCCAATTATCCTGCAGCACAGTAACAATTATTCAATATCATTAAATAAAACATTAAACTTCTCTATTAATTTTTCGATGATACTGAACTTGTCAGTTCATCATAGTCATCACATAGTCATCACATAGTCATCACTTTCACAGGTTTTTGGTCACTCAGCAAATAGAATTTAAATCATGATTGAGCAGACAGAATTGTATTCAATTGAAAGGAACTTTGGCATGTGATGTTTTCCTTCCTGTGTCCAAAATACATATGTAACAAACCTGCACGTTGTGCACATGTACCCTAGAACTTAAAGTATAATACAAAAAAAAAAAAAAAAAAGAAAGGAACTTTGGCCACAAGCGGACAGTTGATGACTGTTATTCTGTAGTTCACAAACTGGAAGCCGCCCTGTACTCATTTGGAAATGCTTTCAAAATTTGAAAAGTTATATATAAAAATGTCATGATTTTTAACTCTTTGGGGTTGTCTAATCATGGGTGAAAATAGCCAGAGAGAATCTTGATAGAACAGTGTGTTTCAGAGTCAGGACAGGACACTTTGAAGAACAGAGTGAACCTTGTGGACAGTTAGTTCTCCCAGAAAATCTTCTACATTTGCTGGATAGAATACAGAATAATAGTACAAAGCTCTTAAATATCCATCACTAGGTTGCTGGAAAAAAATTAACATAAAATAATATTTTAATGAATTTTGAGTAATTCCCAGAAGATGAAAATCAGATATTATTTTAATGACTTTCACATTTATATTGTTTTAAAAATTATTTTTCCATTTTATAAACTTTCTTATGTACCCCTTATATTTTCCCACAGTGATTTGACTAATATATAGTAGAGTATATCATGCAACATATTTTGGTGTGAAATAAACACTGGATCAAAGTTTTTATAGTTTTATTTATTTTTACTTGCATTTGTTGTTTTGATTTTTTTAAAAAACCCCACAGTAGCAAACAAAAAATGTCATGTAAGCCTGAACTTTATGAACGCTTAAGGAAAAATTTTCAGAAAAGAATATCTTCTCCATTAACTCCATGATCATAGCTCCCAGATTATAAAGACTTTAAAGATCAATTTCTCCAATAGCCATAGAGAAAATTTTCTATTTTCCTGTGCAGGGTCACTTGAACTGTATGCACTGGTGGAGTATTTATTTGGAAAATAGCCTCATGAGGTTCTGAACTGATCTGAGAGAAAAAGAATGCTTCAGGATAGCCTCTAGGATAATATGCTTCAATATTAAAACCAAACTTAAGTGGTCCATTTAAATGAACTAAAAAAGCTATATGCCAATTTAAAAAATGAATTTTGGGTTATATCTTGCCACAAGTTCTAAGACAATGGTCTTAGAGAGTAGCTCCATGTTCTCTATTCACTGTGGCTTGTAGATAAATTGGTTATCTGAGCTGATGGTTATATAGTCCTGAATTGAATGTCCAGTTATTATAGAAATGTATTGGAAGTTTATCTATCTCTGAGTCTTTTTATCCTATACTTTAATGGATTTTTTTTTTGAAATCTGCTTTAAATATTACTAACATCAAAATATCTTGTCTTGGAGTAAATACTGCTTTTGCAACAAGAGGATCATCAATTTGATTCCTAATTGTGCCTCCTTACTGAAAGATGTGGGTGTGCTTTAATGCAAAGAATGTACCTAACATCTGTTTTGATGGGCCAAATAGAATCCTTTATATTCTAACAAAAGGACATTCAAAAGCTCAATTAATCTAGGGTTTGTTCTGCAGTCCTAAATCCACAAAGTCTGCCGGTTCTGAACATCATAAGTAAATAAAAGACTGAAGACATTCTAACACTTAAACAGTCTTAAGCCAAGAAAAATAACACAAGTAGAAAGGAGCCAAATGCAAACATAATTATGTATCCAGTGTCCTTTATGTTTTGGGTTTGGAATGAAACTGCTGCACAATCCACTGAAGGAATCTCATAGTTCCAAGTCCGTCTACGCCTCCATTTACTGTTTCTAGTTTATGACACCCTTCCATTATCAGCTCAACTGGTAGAGAGGAGTGAGTTTCCTAACAACTTAATTTCTAGGCTATCTTTATCATCTACCAATAAGAAACTGACAGCAGTGACAAGAATTTCTTCACCTATCTGCAATTTTATTCATGTTCTTTAGGAATAGCACTGCTGCATTTTAAAAATCTCAGCAGCAGTGGGAATACACACATTATCTATCATCTATTTATCTATCTATCTGTCTATCTATCATCTATCTATCTGCCTATCTATCCATCTAGTCTATCACCTATTTTTCCGTCTCACATCTAGGTGGCTGAGATAATATTTGAAATCCATAATTAATAAGTAATAAAAAGAGAAACATTATTATACTCTGAATTTATGTAAAGAAATATGTTATGCTTTACATTGATGAACGTAGGTAATCAATTTATAAATACACATTTATTATTTGGAATTCATCTTCATTAACTGCAACACCAAAATACCTGGACTAAGTACTTCATTGTGCTCTCTGGAGAGGTAACTAAATTAATGTAATAATATTGCTAGATATTAAATCAGTTCAAGTTCAAACAAAGAGTATGAGTTAAACATGGAATACTCATCGACATGTGTTTATCTCCTCTTTCTCCTAAAACCCAAATAAAAATAACAGTAAAGGAATTTTTCCAAAGAGCATACTAACCCATAAATGTAATGGGAAGATTGCAGCAGGCAAAACATTTATGATAATTTTGGAAAGACAGAGTTTGGGAGTGATGTGTAAGTTAGCAAAGCAGGAGAAATTATACAAATTATAACATGAGAGGTTGTGGAGTTCACAATACCAATGAAGTTGTGTCAATTTTCTCCACAGAACCTATAAAGGGTCATCATTCAAAGGCAATGGCCCCAGAGGAGGCAGCTGTAAACAAAACAGGGATTGAAATCTGTCTTCAAGTAGGCGGTTTTTCCCACCCTGCCGAGATTGGCCTGCAGAGATTGGCCCTGGCCCTGGTCCTGACATCTGTCACAGACCACAGTCTTCTTTTCTGCAGGAGCCAAGCTAAAGAGGCTCCAGCCTTGGTGATGTGAGATACAAGGGAAGGTAGAGATTCTGTATGGGGCTAAAAGTAGAAAAGAGTAAGAGGAACTTCCTTTTCTCACCAAGACTTACAATTCTTACCTCCACAGACAGAAACCTGGGGAATTCTACTACTCTGGAGAAACTGGTTAAACAAGAAAACAACAAATGTGTAAAACCTCAACATAGATATTTGGGGTGCCCTCTAGGAAAAGACCAGAGCTTTTTTGCCCTATAAAAAGGCTTGCTTGCCCTAAAGAAAATCCCATCCAATAACTCCTGTTCTCATACATGGAACTTCTAACCTGCTTTTACTGTCCCCTTCTAAGATATGAGATGACCACACCGATCACCAGACATGTAAGTTGTAAAACTCAAGTAAATTAAGAAAAGGAAGGAAGGAAGGAAGGAAGGAAGTAAAGAAGGAAGGAAGGAGAAGGAAGGGGAGGGGAGGAAGTAAGAAGGAAGGGAAGAACGGAAAGAAGAAAGGAAGGAAGGAAACAGGTTACCAAGGGAGCAGAAAGCAAACTATTGGTATACCATAGAGTAATTCTATTTTAATTTTTTTGAAGAACTGCTATACTGTTTTTCATAGTGGTTGCTCCATTTTACATTCCCATCAAGAGTATACAGGGTTCTAGTTTCTGCACATTCTCAACAGCACATTTTTTTAAGTAGCCATCTTAACAGGTGTGAGGTGATGTTGTCATTTTGTTTTACATTTTCCTGATGATTAGTGACGTGCACCTTTTCATATACTTGTTGACCCTTTGTATGTCTTTGAACATGACAACAAAAAAGAAAAAAATTTGAAAATATTCTAAAAAAGATGTCCTTAAAACACAAGAAAAAGAAACATTAATAATATTACAGAAACAAGAATTTTAAAGAGTAAGATTAAAAGATAAAGTTGATAATACCCCCCAGTGAATAAGAGCAAATAAAAAGATAGTACACAGTTTAAAATAAGTAAAGTTAGAAATTGACAAGAAGGCCCAGAATTCAATTAATAGACATTTCAGAAAGAGAAAACAGGGAAAAAACAGAAAGATATGATCAATGAATGACTGAAAACAATTCCCAGAATCAAATGCCATCCATTTCCTCCTGACTGAAAAGCACCAGGTACTGGCACTGCAAATGTAAAACTGCCTACAGCAAGGAGCCTTATTGTAAAAGAAAAATCCTAGACAATATTTTGGGAAAAAATAATTCATACACAAAAGAAAGAGAATCAAAATAGTATTCAACTTTTTTCCGGTAACTGCAAAAGCTAGAAAACAAAGAACTAATGACTGCAAAATTCTGAGAAAAAAATTAGTTTCAACCTACAACTCTTTTTTCAGAAAAAAGTTAATCAGAGATGAGGAGAGATTAAACATGTATTTTCAGCATGCAAAGACTTAAACCAAGAGCATATATTTCTTATCCTTTCTTGGGAAGCTGCTGAAGGACATGCTTAAGGAAAGTGATATTTATAAAGAAAATTATACCTTTATATTCCTATATTAAAAAAGAAAAATATAAATGGTCTAAATGTTTTCCTTAAGTAGCTAGAAGAGCAAACTTAACTGAAATAGTTGATGCAAGGATGTAATAAGGAAAGAAACAATAATTAATTAAAACAAAAAACAAATTACAAAAAAATTATTGAAGCAAAAATCCTCACAAAATACCAATCAGAATGAAAGTGAGAATATTCCTGACAATCTTTCATATATTAAAAATAAAAAAGGCAATACTAAGATAAATTTCTTGCTAATAATTGCAAAAATATAAATGATATAGAAAAAGACACATAAAACAACTCATAAAAATTAGTAAGATGAATTAGGAATCCAAATAACCCTATATTTAATAAAGAATTAAATTTATTATTATAAAAAATCCTCCCATACAGAACACTCCAAGCCCATATGGTTGCATTTATACAATCTCTTTTAGAAAAAGAAAAGGGGGGGAGGTTATAGAATAACTTCCCATTTTGTTTTATGAGGCTAGCATAATTATATCACTTTTCTGCTGCTGTTTAATAAATCAGTGGTTTAAAACACAAAAATTTATTATTTCTAGGGTTCTATGTGGTTGGCTGGTCTCACCTGTGTGGTACATTGCTCCTTGCTGTGTCAGCTGGTGTCACTCATATTGCTGTATTCAGATATTAGATGGGCAGGGCTGGAGGACTTTAGTCTTCCCACATGCCTGGGGTACTAGGAGAGATCATTAGAAGACTGTGCTATTTCTCTCTTTATGTGTTCCCTTATCATTGAGTTGCTCACATCGGATCCTACCAGACCTAAAGTGGAAGCTGTCAGTGCTGTAACATGTGGGCAGAGAACTGCCAAGTGTTACCACATTCTGCTGGTCACAGCAAGTGACAAGACTAACCCAGACTGAAGAGGAAAGGAAAGAGACTGAACCTCTTGGTGGCTGTGGTGGTGGCATTTATGTACAGGATAGGGATTTTGGTAGAGATGCTCACATATAATTTACCACGACAACCTAGGCATCAAAACCTGACAAAGCTGCTATAAGAAAAAAAGAAAAAAAAAATAAAAACCTCTCATAAACATAGAAGCAAAAGTCCTTTAAAAAATGTTAGCAAATTAAATCCAAACATATATAAAAATAGAAGCTCCACGATCTACAGAAGCACCATGATCTTATGGAGTATATGTAAGAATTGCAAATTTGGTTTAACACTTTAAAATCAATCAATATAATTCACATTATTAACAGACAAAAGAAGAAAATAATTTCAACAGATGCAGAAAAAACATTTAACAAAAAAATTTATTTTTTTTTAAATTAGAAAACTAGGAATAGAAGGAAATTTCTTCAATACTATCAGCTAAAGGAAACATCTATAATTAACATCAAACTAAATGAGCAAGGTCTGAACATTTTCCCACTAAGACTGGGAATAGGCACTAAGTATTGAAATGGAGGTCCTGGTCAGTGCAATAAAGCAAAGAATAAAATCAAATAATGCATATTGGAAGGGAAGAAGCAAAGTTCTCGCTATTCTCAGGAGATCTGATTGCTTACATAGAAAATTGTAAGGAATCTACAAAGCAATTACTAATTAATAAGTAAATTTAGCCAATGGCAAGATAATGTGTTGACAAACACAAATCAATTGTATTTTTAAAACTAGAATCCTATAGATCGGGTGCAGTGGCTCACGCCTGTAATCCCAGCACTTTGGGAGGCTAAGGTAGGCGGATCAGGAGGTCAGGAGATTGAGACCATCCTGGCTAAGACGGTGAAACCCCGTCTCTACTAAAAATACAAAAAATTAGCCAGGCGTGGTGGCGGGGGCAGGAGAATGGTGTGAACCTGGGAGGCGGAGCTTGTAGTGAGCCGAGATCGGGTCAGACCAGTGCACTCCAGCCTGGGCGACAGATTGAGACTCCACCTGGAAAAAAAAAAAAAAAAAAAAGAATCCTGTAATTACATTTCCTTTTTATTTTATTTTATTTTTTTTTGAGACAGAGTCTCGCTCTGTCGCCCAGGCTGGAGTGCAGTGGCCAGATCTCAGCTCACTGCAAGCTCCGCCTCCCAGGTTCATGCCATTCTCCTGCCTCCTCAGCCTCCCGAGTAGCTGGGACTACAGGCACGCGTCACCTCACCTGGCTAGTTTTTTTGTATTTTTCAGTAGAGATGGGGTTTCACCATGTTAGCCAGGATAGTCTCGATCTCCTGACCTCGTGATCTGCCCATCTCGGCCTCCCAAAGTGCTGGGATTACAGGCTTGAGCCACCGCACACGGCCCTATAATTACATTTCTTAAATGCCATTTCTAATACTCTTAGAAAGCATAAAATACTTAGAAATACATCTAACAAGAGCAGAGCAAGACCTCTAAAATAAATATAAAACCTGATGAGAGAAAATAAAAAATACTAAATAAATATACCATGTCCATGAATCAGAAAATTCAATTCTGCCCAAATTTATATATTCACTGATTCAGTACCAATCGAGATCCTAGAATTTCTTTTATAAAAATTGATGAGCTGATTTTCAAATTTATACAGAAAACAAGGGACTTAGAATAGCTAATAGAGTCTTAAAAATTAAAACAACTTTGAAAGATATAAAATACATTACTTTAAGATTTACTATAAAGCTACAGTAATCAAGGCAGTGTGGTATTGGGGTAAGGATGATCAATAATTCAAATGGAACAGAACATGGAGTCCATAAGTAGACTTACAAATATAGGTTAATTGATTTTCAGCAAAGCTATCAAGGCAGTTCTATAATGAAAGTTCTTTGAACAAATGGTGCTAGAATAACTAGATTAACATTTGGGGGAAAATGAGCTAAAACTTTACCTCTACTACAAGCATAATTCACTCAACCTAGGTTATAGACCAAAATATAAAAACTGAAGTTATAAATCCTCCAGAAGAAAATATAAAATAATATTTTTGTGACTATAATGTTGGCAAATATTGTGAAGTGCAGAGAAAGAAGTAGTCAACAAAAGAACAAAAAAATGAGAAATTAAACTACATAATGTTCCAGACTTCTGCTCCTCAGAATAAATCATTAAGAAAAAGAAAGTTATTAAATAGAAGAATAAAATATTCTCAAAACATGTATCTGACCAAAATCTTTCATGAACAGAATAGTTTTTTAAAACTTTGATAACTCATCAGAATGGTGAACAACAAAACGTGAGAATAGATTGGAACAGTTATATCACAAAAGAAATAATATTTAATAAGCACACAAAAAAGTCCTCAGCAGCATTCAGAATTAAGGAAATTCAAATTAGAGCCACAAGAAGTTACTACTACACATCCACTAGAATGACTGAAATTAAAATGAAACAAAAGAAGACTGACAATACCAAATGTGGGCAAGGACACATTGCTAGTGGTTGTGTAAAATGTCACAACTACTAAGGAAAATCATTTTTCAGTTTTTCATAGAGATAAGAATATACCTACTCTGTGACCCAGTACATTCCTCTTGTAGATATTAATCCTAGGGAAATGAAAATATATGAAAGGACATCATAAAGAATACTGATAACATAATTACACATAGTAGCCACGAACTGAAAATGTCCCATATGTGTATTAGCAGGAGAATGGAAATTAACAGGAGAATAAAATTGCTTTATCTAATGGAATATTACACAGCAATAATAAGAGAAGAAATACTGATATATCCAATAATCCAAACAAGTCTGAAAGATATCATGCTAAGACAAAGAAGCTGATGTAAAAGACTACAAACTGTATTATTATATTTATACACAGTTTTAGGTGAGGCAAAATGAATCATGATGCAATAAATCTGAACAGTCATCTGCTGGGGGAGCCGGTAGGTTGCAAACGGCTGGGAGGGGGATGAGGGAACTTTCTGGGTGATGAGAATGTTCTGTATCATAATAAGGGTGTGTGCTACTTGTTGGGTTTTCCAAGAATGGCCACAGAAATATTTCCAGTCCCACAAGTTCTTTTGGCACATTGCTAGCAAGATCCAAGTTTCTTGTTGTCAATAACCAAGCCTGAGAAATTTACTTTCATTAAATCTGGGTGGGCTTGTGGCTTTCAAGGCCAGGTCATAAAAAAGATAAAGAGTGTTGGTGGGCTGCCTCTTTCTTGAGAAGCTTGGAATTCAGATACTATACTGCAAGGAAACACTTGTGGACAGATTTCAACAAGCAGCATTGACTGCCAAACAAGTGAGTAAGCAAACCTAGAGATGAGTGTGGACTCTCACTTCGACCCCACCAAGTGAGGCCTTAGACACAAGACATCAGAGTTAGGCCATACACACTGGGTCCTACCTTAATGCCTTACTCTCAGATTCTATGAGGTTAAGAAAGGCCTATATCATATTATTGTGTTTAGAGGTGATTTGTTACACAGCCATGGTAACTTTAATAATCATACTACATAATCGATTATGTATTTTTCCGTATGCATTTAAAAATTGTCTCTGGACTATGCCAAGTTATATATTTGAATTATTCATAGCTTGGCATCTTCTGGCATATTTTTGCATTCAGAATGTAAGTCAATCTTTGTGCGAATGAAGCAGCACTGTCTACATTTTGCTTTATTCTGTTCCATGCAGAACCATAAAGATAAATCAATATAATTTTTTAAAACATGAAGATAATTTGTCAGTTTTCTGACTTTTTGACTTAGGTGACAAATAGTTATGGATTTATTCTTCATAAACTTGATCGTATTACAAATCTGCCTTTTAATGACAGTATTGCGAGGTCACCAGGACACACTGATTTTAAATATAGCAAAGGATAAGATGAAATGATTTATTTACATAATGTAGCTTGGGAAAATGAGACTATGGTAGGTTATGAATCAGATATTAACTCTAATAGTATAATTGTTTCAAACCAATGGAATGTCTCTGAGTGAAGACATGATGGAGGAGTGGCACTTTATAAAGTCTGAAAACTGTTCAGATTTACAACCTGGTGCAGGGTGATAAAGACAGGCCAAATTTACTGATGTGTATATCTCATTTCCCATGTGAAAAGAAGCAATGAACCAGTATTTGCTGAACTCTAGCTTCTAAATAAAATCAGATGGGTGTTTTACATTTAAATGTTTTTTATTCTATTTTTTTTTTTACTGAAAACATGAAAAATAAAGTATGACCTTTTACTATTATACAAAGCTCTTTTTCCTAAGGTGATTTAACCAGCCTGGGCAATAGAGTGAGACCCCATCTCTAAAAATAAGTAAATCAACAAATAACTAATAAATACAGTTATTTATATACCTATAAAGAGAACAGTCAATTTTGAAACTTTAACAATAGAATCAGATTTTAAGATTTTCCCATGTTAATATTGAGTCACCAAAACATGAAGTAAAAAATTCTATGAAATTGATAGATTCTGCAGATAATCTTGGCAGTAGTCAGGCTACCTATAGGTTTGCTTATATTCTAGATTGGAAAAACAGAGAGCAAATGTGTGCTCTGCTCACCATTTGGGAGATGAGTTTGATTCTGGAGGCCTGGATCAAGTAACACTTGACTTCACATGCGATTCTGGTGTTGCCAACCCTGCTGACACAGCAAACAGAAAGAAAAGAGGAAATTCAGGCTTCCCTCAGGCCACCAAAAAAAAAAAAAAAAAATGTTCCAACAGAAATTAGAAAATACAGTCTGACATTAGGATATGTGAAGAATACAGCCAGCCTCAGGTCACAGGAAGGAAATCCTATTTTACCAGGAATTCAAGTTTGTTGGAATAAGCAACTTAACTCTTCTTCATTATACAACAAAAAGAACTAAAACAAAAGCAACAATGAAGAGTTTCCCATAGGACAGTTGATGTGTGCTGCACTGGCCTTTTCAGCCTCGTCACTCTTTGGGTTTTTGTTTCCCCTCCCAAGGTTACCTTTACAAAAGTTCTAGGGTCTGTTTCAGGGACATACGCTACAGCGTGTGCCATTATTCAGAATGCTCACCAAAGTGTAGTTTACTTTGAGTACATCATTCCTGGGGGTTCCTTCTCCTAGTAAATAATTTCCTGGTGAAAATAAGTGAAAAATACTGACATTGACTTCACATCCACAGTACTTCTGCCAGGCAATTCTCTAACATTTTTATATTTGTATTTATAATCCAACATACATAAAAACATGTGCAGTTGAAGAGCCTATGTCAGGAAAGTTGAAGCAACAGAGTGAGTGGCAAAGCAGGACTCACATGCTGCTTGCTTTCTTCCCACCTGCACTCTGCAGGGGAGCTCAGTGACTGCCATCCCTCAGCTGTCAGTGCCCTGTGAGTACGGGGCAGGAATCAGGGGAAGAATTCAGGAATGGATTATCATATGGATAAACTATGAAATGCAAGGGCTTAAAAACGAAGAGGTTAAAAACTAAGAAGTACTGCCCAGCCTTAAGGAGTTTATAATGGATTTGGGGCATATGAAAAATATTCACACATAACTATAAAGTGAAACAAAATATGACAAGGTATCTTAAGACCAAAGATCTATGAATACTCAACAAAGTGAGAAATTACATCTACAAAGGCTGTGTATGGAAGATGGATGAATTCGAGATGCGGATTGATAAGTGGGAGAGTTTGGTGAGGCAGCACAACGTGAGTGTTTCTGGAAGGTAGAAACCAAAACACACAGACTCCTAATAAATTATGCATCAGACTTCTTTCAAGATAAAAATAAAAGTCATAATTTTTGAAAAAAGCATTAAAATACTCGTATATATTGTACGGGGTGGGGCCAAGATGGCTGACTAGAAGCAACAACATTCGGAGGCTCCCATCCAAAAAAAAAACCATAATAAATGTGTGAATCCTTCACCGGCAACCAAGGTATCCAGGTTCTCTCATCAAAATTGACTAGAAGGTTGGCATGACCCACAGAGAGAAGGAAGAACAGTGCTGCGTGGTGGCCCACCTGAGAGCCACACAGGGAAAGGGGACCCCCTCCCCGCAGCCAAGGGATTCAGTGAGTGAGCAGCACTATCCAGCAGGGGAAACTGCGCTTTCTCCATGGAACTGTGCAACCCAAAGATCAGGAGATCCTACTCGCAAACCCATGCCACCAGGGTCTAACATGCCAATCCCAGCCCCAAAACTTCTTGAACTGGTAAGAAACTTCAGCAAAGTCTCAGGATACAAAACCAATGGGCAAAAATCACAAGCAGATTTTTAAACCAGCAATAGGCAAGCAGAGAGCAAAATCATGAATGAATTCCCATCCATAATAGCTACAAAGAGAATAAAATACCTAGGAATACAGAGAACAATGGATGTGAAGGACCTCTTCAAGGAGCACAACAAACCACTGCTGAGGGAAATAAGAGAGGACACAAACAAATGGAAAAACATTCCATCCTCATGGGTAGGAAGAATCAATATCATGAAAATGGCCATACTGCCCAAAGTAATTTATAGATTCAATGATATCCCCATCAAGCTACCATTGACATTCTTCACAGAATTAGAAAAAACTATGTTAAATTTCACATGGAATAAAAGAAGACCCTGTATAGCCAAGACAATCCTAAGGAAAAAGAACAAAGCTGGAGGCATCACGCTACCTGACCTCAAACTCTACTACAAGGCTACAGAAACAAAAGCAGCATGGTACTGGTACCAAAACAGACATACAGACCAATGGAACAGAACAGAGGCCTCAGAAATAACACCACACATCTACAATCATCTGGTCTTCGACAAACTGACAAAAACAAACAATGGGGAAAGGATCTCCTATTAAATAAATGGTGCTGGGTAAACTCGCTAGCCTTATGCAGAAAACTGAAGCTGGAACCCTTCCTTACACCATATACAAAAGTTAACTCAAGATGGATTAAAGACTTACATGTAAAACCCAAAACCATAAAAACCCTAGAAGAAAACCTAGGCAATACCATTCAGGACATAGGCATGGGCAAAAACTTCATGACAAAAACACCAAAACCAATTGCAGTAGATGCCAAAATTGACAAATGGGATCTAATTAAACTAAAGAGCTTCTGCAGAGCAAAAGAAACTATCATCAGAGTGAACAGGCAACCTGTAGAATGGGAAAAAATTTTTGCAATCCTATCCATCTGACAAAGGCCTAATATTCAGAAATATAAGGAACTTAAACATATTTACAAGGAAAAAACAACCTCATCAAAAAGTGGGCAAAGAATATGAACAGACTCTTCTCAAAAGAAAACATTTACATGGCCAACAAACATGAAAAAAAGCTCAACATCACTGATCATAAGAGAAATGCAAATCAGAACCACAGTGAGATACTGTCTCATGCCAGTCAGAATGGGGGTTATTAAAAAGTCAGGAAACAACAGATGCTGGTGGGGCTGTGGAGAAATAGGAACACTTTTACACTGTTAGTGAGGATGTAAATTAGTTCAACCACTGTGGAAGACAGTCTGGCGATTCCTCAAGGATCTAGAATCAGAAATACCATTTGTATATATTGAAAAGAATATAAATCATTCTACTATAAAGACACATGCACATGCATGTTTATTGCAGCACTATTCACAATAGCAAAAACATGGAACTAACTGAAATGCCCATCAATGATAGACTAGATAAACAAAATGTGGTACATATACACCACAGAATACTGTGCAGTAATAAAAAAGGAATGAGATCATGTCCTTTGCAGGTACATAGATGAAGATGGAAGCCATTATCCTCAGCCAACTAACACAGGAACAGAAAACCAAACACCGCATGTTCTCACTCATAAGTAGGGGTTGAACATTGAGAACGCATGGACACAGATAGGGGAACAATACACACTAGGACCTGTTGGGGGGTGGAGAGTTGTGGGAGGAAACTTAGAAGACGGATCATTAGGTGCAGCAAACCACCATGACACACATATACCTATATAACAAACCTGCACGGTCTGCACATGTATTCCATTTTGTTTTGTTTTGTTTTGTTTTTAGGAGAAATGAATAAAATAAAATACTCATTGCATATTTGTGGATCATATTTGACAATATGCAAGACACATTTAGGGAGTATAATGTGGTAGAAGAAATAAGAGGTTAAAAATAACTGTAATAAAAGCCATTAGAAAGGAACACAGATTCTGTGGTTTTCTGTGGAGGAAGTGGTCATTTTGTTTTCAGAATTGTTAACAAAAATGGTACGATGCTAGCAAACCTGTGTAGGTCTTTAATTCTGTACCATAATGCGCCAAGGTATTTCCTCATGTAGTATTATCTCAGGTAAACTTTAGGATAAGTTTCTGAGGTAAGTGTTATCCCCATTTTACAGATGAGGAAACCGAGGCTGAGGAGAAGTGAAGTAAGTTGTCTAAGGTCACACAGGTGGGCAGTGACAGAGGCACGGTTTGAATGTCACTGGTCACATGCCAAACTCCAACGTAGGGAAGGATTTGAGTTGGACTCTGAAAGATGGATGCAGTTTCAGCATGTAGAGATGGTTTGGGGAGACTGGTCTGCATTTGAGAAGATCATGTGAATACAGTTCTAAAGTTGAGGGAAAAGAATTTAGCTTGTTTGAACACAAAATCACTTTGAGGAGGTTTGAGGAGTTGTGGAATCCTTAAGAGGGTTGGTTGGGATAAAGAAAACAAACATCAAAACTGAAGGCACCAAGAAAGAGAAAAGGAGAAGAGGAGAGTGGAGAAAGGAAAGAAGAAAGAAAAGGAGGAAGGAAGGAAAGAAAGAAGTAAGGAAAGGAGAAAGGCAGGGAGGAAGGGAGAGGGAGAAAAAAGAAAGAGAGAGAGAGAGAGAAAGAGAGAAAGAAAAGAAAGAAAGAAAGAAAAAGAAAGAAAAGAAAAGAAAGAGGAAAGAAAGAAAGAAAGAAAAGAAAGAGAAAAGAAAGAAAGAAAAAGGAAAGAAGAAAAGGAAAGAAAGAGAGAGAGAGGAAGAAGAAAGAGAGAAAGAGAATGGGAGAAAGGGGGAGATAGAAAAAAAAAAAAACCCTTGTATGCAGTTAAGGAATTTGGACATGTAGGAAGCAAAATCCATAAATTGAATTTGGTTGCAGGGGACAGTGCTATGTCTTGCCTACCTTTGTTTCTTCCTATGATGTTTAATCAAATGCTTTGAAAAATGTTTGAATGAGCATAACAATAATCAACAAGAATTGCATTTTAGGAAGGTTAACTTAAAAGGGTTGTATACAAGGATTTCATTTTCAGGGAGACAATTTTTAGACTCCTACATACTCTATACATTACTTTTACTTTCTTAAATTTTTTTCTGGGCAAGATTTCCATTTCATGTCAGCAGAGTAAAACTTTATTCAATAAATGGCTTCTTGTCAGAGAATGTGGATTTAAACTATTTTTCCCTATAGGTTTCGATCATTATTCCAGTTCTTATAAATTGTAGTTCTTAAATCAGTCTTTAAGACTGTGTTATTCTCTGATAAGATTTTTTTATACAAAAAAATAACCGCAGTCCTATCATTCTCCATCCTGTGCTATCAGCATGCAACACTGAGTGTTTTCTGACACTTCTGGTTTCCAGTTCTCCAAATGAGATTAAAATGAGCCTGAGTCATTGTAATTCTGCCTTAGCTCAACAATATCTGGGAAACTCCAGAGTTTTCACATTTTTTCTGCGTTTCCAGCAAGTCACTTGGCTGAATTGTTCCTGAGTTGCGTTTATACTTTGCTGTGCTGCCTTCTTGGCTAGAATTGGGGTACCCAGTTTTTCTGGGTTCCTGATTCTCCTGTGAGTTGGCTGTTGTTCCAAGGTGATCTAAAGTGCTCTGAAACTTAGGCTTAAACCTAGCAATGATTCTTATGTCTCTCTTCTGGTCTTTGTGGCTTAAAGATTCACAGTAAAATACCTTTATAAACATGAATTATATGCTTTTTAGGGTATTTTCTCTCATGACATGATATTCTGAATATTTAAATACTGACCAGTATTATGTTTGAGTTTACTGTAAGATTTGACTATGTAATTTGTTCAACTAATTGTATTATTGTTATTATGGCTGATGTTTGTCTCCTTCCAAAAATGTATTTGAAATTATTAAAATTAAATATCAAAAAATAAGACAATTAGTAATAAAATAGATAAATTGATAGATATAGTTTAAAGGAAGCAGAGAGAAATGATACTACTAGACATTTAAGATGGCAGGATTCATATAATTCATCACCGAATCTGATTTTCTGTTTTCTGGCTGCTAAATGAAAGGGAAAATATGTCATGTTGCATAGATTCTACTTCCTGAAAGATAAATGAATGTACCTTTGTCTACAGAAACTTTTTTTCTTAATTTGACAAAAACAGAAATTTTTTGTGCAGCCTTATCAAGATCTTTGAGTAACATAATAGTGATTTCGTACTAAAATTTAATAAAATTTTCAAATAATCCTCTTTTTATTGATCAGTCCAAACAGTTTGTATTATATATTTGTTTTGCACATTTTCATCTGAATAATAAAAATACCTCAGAGGAACAAAATGGTGGGGAAGTCCCTTTAGGCCTGACCAGTCCTTTTGATTACCTGAACAAAGGAAATTAGACCCAAATCTGCAAAGGATGCAGAGGCTGGCCACCAAAGATTTGAATTTCCCACTCTTACAGTGTGAGCTCAGTTATAAAATCATAGAAGAGAAGCTTAAGATGAACAAAATCAATCCCTTCATTCACAAAAGAAGAAACTAAGACAAGGGAAAATGTAGCCTCGGTTTGACTAAGTTGTTGGGCATACCCATGTAGAATGCAGGCAGCTTTGCTCCTGTCCATCACGAAAGAGGATTGCATATTTGTTTTAGGATGCCCTCACTATGCTTCTCACTTTAACGCTCCCATTCTTTTTCTGTCAACCATTGAGAAGACATCAGGAGGAGCAATCAGACACTGCAGCAAAGCTTCACATAGTCAAAAAAATCCAAAGTGTGCAATTTCATTTGAAGTTAATATAATACACATCTCATACTCTTCTCATATTGAAAGTTCATAATGAATTTTTGGGAACAGTCCTAATTTAATATAATATCGTTTTTTAATAAGGATGATTTATATAGTATGGAACTAAAGGCGATTTACTTTTTCACAGTGTTGCAATACTTATCCTGCAAATCACAAATAAACTTATTTATCAAACCATGTATTTCATTCAAATTTAGAGGCTATCATCACAACATATATTAAGTATTAGGTATAGCAATATTTTCTTCCAATTATTAAGGAGACATTTTTACCAACCTACAGATTCTCCTATGCTTCACCAGATTCAATCTGTCCAAAAAATTACCTAGAAATTTCAGAAAGAGGTTTAAATGATTTTCTGCTTGTATTCTCCCATTTTCATCCTCCTCATTCCCACCTCCCCTCCTACTCTGGTGAAAATTTCTACAAATCCTGGTTTTTGAAGGAGTCTGTGAAGACATCTCATCATTTTCTCACTACAGTTATTAAGTCACTGGAAATTAGCAAGATCTGACATTACACTTCATCACCATTTTTAAGTGCATTCTGTCTGCTTGGAGTATAGCAATTCATATGCTCCACAAAACAGCATGTGAGGGCTACTTGTTTAGTTAAAAATGTGACACTGAGCAGCTGTTCAAAGAGAGTCCCTACACCAAAATAGAGAAAGCTCTGTCCACTTGCTGGCATTTCTTTCTTCCTTTCTTCTTCTCTGCTGTGCTCCCTGGCTTCCTGATGCACAGATGCTGCTGTTGGTCATTTCAACCACTTTCCAGAGGGATTAAGATCCCCTTGAGCCAAGTTTGCAGGAAACAAATGGGTTTTATAAATGTATATTAATCTGTTCAACTTCAGATAATGAAAACATACTACTCTGGTGTGAATCATATGTGGCATGTGAAGCCTTAGCCCCTCCTTGAGGAATGTAACCAAAGGCGTTGAGGTGTTGGAATGTGGCCTGAGAGTCAGGGTGCTTCATGGGAGGTATTCACAATGCAAAAGAACAGATCCATATTAGAGGCGTTTTGATTTTGGAATGAGGAGCAAAGCTCTGGTCTCTGTGCATCCTCGAGGTCAGGAGAGGACTCCCAGAATCAGGACTGAATGAATGGACCTGGTCTTCCTAAGGACACCATTATAAGTAAATATCTCAGCAGGTGGTTGCTGCATCTCAAGAAGACTATGGGGTATCTGTACCTTTGCCCTCAGTCCTGATCCTCCTTTGCTTACGGGCTTGCTGGACCCGCCATGCCCATTAGGACAGGGTGGGCATTGGTTCCTGTGTGTGGACCCAAGATGGCTCCTGGGGGCTCTTTGTAGGGTCAGCCACAGCTCTAACGGAGAGAGTCAAGTCAGCCTTGGGACTACATCTACAGTTCATTTACTGACCCCCAGGATATTATCAAACAGTACTGTGTGTCTGTGTTTGAAAAAGAGAATTTTACATCATTCTTGGGGAAATAGTGCCACTAAAGACTTTTCTTTTGGAATGCTGCTGCACTGGAATATAAAACTCAGCGATATGGCAGACAACTACTTCATCCTCAGTACAGATTAACTGACTGCATATCCAGAATTTACTCTGGGTAATCTACAGTCTCTGGGAAAGCATAGGGTGGAGTGGAAAGTCTCCTGAATGGGGAGTCCTGATAATCATTTCTAGACCCTTTCTTTACCACAAGCTGGTGATCTTGAACAAATGGCTAATTTGCCCACCGAGAGCCTATTTCTTCTTCTCTTCATAGAAAAAATAACTACCTGTCCTCCAAATTTCACAAGATTACCCCTTCAAAATAAGTGGATAACATGCATAAGTTACTTTGCAGATGTTAAATTTTAGGAATTTAAGAAACAAATTATACTTTAAACAGAATAAAATAGTGCTAAATATTTTTAAAGTACAAACAATAGGAATATAATGTGTTGAAGAGTACAATGACATAATGAAGCATATGTAAATGGAAACACATTATGTTAAGTCTCTGATATAGACTCATAAGAATACACTAAAATATCTATATTTCTGCAGGCTTGGAACATGAAATTATGTACTTGTCAGTCAAATACCACAAGTCTTGTGTATTTTCTTCAATGTTACCTACATATAATTGCTCCCAGAACTTAAAAACTTGTTTACATTGGATTTTCTGGCTTAGTACACCCTCATTCTTCTCTTTGGTCTATGTACAACATCTGCATTCCATGAACCCTGGGGCAGCAGGATCACCCACTGATAAGATAGATACATTTGAGGCGGGATATAAATCAGCCTGATCTTTGCCTAGGATAAACTCTAACAGAGAATCAACCTTTAGCCTTTTGGACAGTGACTAGATCCAGTTCACTCCATTTGCCTATAAATTAGTCTAAACTCATCTGAATACATTCATTTCAGAGACTTTATACTGAGAACGTTTCTCAGTTGCTTGTGCTGGAATTAAACCAAATCCCTTTAATTTGGGGAATGCTCAACTGGTAAGGTTCAGAGAAGGCAGTTTCAGTTCACAGACCTCACACCAAGTGATTACACAAGTAAGACACGTGCATCAATCCTTCCAACCACAGTCATCCAAGTGGGCTGTTGGGTTTTGTCACTTTGCTAAGTGCTGACTTCGGATCCCATTTGTAATCTGAAATGTACCAGTATACTGTTGTTGATACATTTGGAGTTGCTTCCATGGTTCAAACATTTACTGTTATGTGTATTTTTTCTAGTGTGACCTATATTACTAGTATCATTTTGTTTAGTTTCATTAACAGTGGTGGTGGAAGCACAGTGGTGGTGACGGAGGAAACACAGTCATTTTATTTCAGCACCTGCCAATGCAGGGCATTATGTGAGGAGTTTCAGATAAATAGCTAATAAGCTCACGAAAGTTTGGCAAGATTTATTTTATCCTCCTTATTTTACTGATGAGAAAACTGTCAGCTTACTTGAGCTTCCATTACAAGTGACTGCAAACCTCAGACTCTTTCTGACTCAAAACTGGCTACAAAATAGAGGTGACTTCAGGAATACAGAATAATCATAGAAAATATACTTGACTTGTATGTATATATTAGATCATTCTAGACGTTTCCAGAAACCACAGAGGACCCGGCCCTCCCAGTGCTCTGCAACCTTCCTTGCCCTCTGGCTTGATCAGAGGCTCCTGTGGCTCATGTTTCTGCCTTGGTGTTGGATAATAAATTATTCCAGTGGCTGGTGATTTGGTTGAGTCTAGATCTCAGCTAGTAAATGATAAAATGTGACAAGCAAAGAGTTGCATGGGCCTCTTCTCTGGGTTGTGTGTATGGGCTCAATTCCTCTCCACAACAGCAGGGATCTCAGTGCTCCAGAAATGATCCCATGATGGGAAGCCCACACACTGATGGTGCTGAAATTGAAAGATACTGAAGGAAAACATGTGAGGGAAGAAAGCTCTGTCTCTAACACTTGGAGCTTTATTGCCAACCCAATTCCCATTTGCCTAACTGAAGACACACAACTGTAATAGGAAAAAGTGGTGCATTGGCATCTACTTTAAGATGCTCCAAGTTTCTCAGAGTGGACAGCTCTATGGTCAGGTGGTGGACAGTGGTCATTTAGTCGCTGTCCTCTTTAGACAATGGTAGAATGTATGGAGGACACAATGGTATGGCCAAAGTCAAACTCGGCAATTTTATATTTGGGAGAGAAAACCAGGTAAAGAAAACTGAAGCTTTGTTGATTAGAAAATTCAAATTATCAAAAGACAGAAGATGATCTAGCCCTGCTTCCTGCATTGTGAAGACATTATGAGCCTCACCGTGGATGCTGATGGCAGGGAGGGGCATGTGGGGGGCCTGGGTTGTGAACCTGAGTCAACTGTCCACTCCTCACAGTCCCAGACCCAGTAGATACAGGAAGGCACGCACAGAGGAGTCACCAAAGAGCTTTTTGCAGAGGGTGGTGATGGGTGGGGGCATCCTTCCTCCTACATGGGTCCAGGGAGATTCACCTCTCCAGGGCTCCTGAGCATATGGGCCTGGACCCTACAGGGCATGCAGGGGTGGATGGGCTTCCATGAAGGATGAGTGGGTGGAAAGAAATGCTCTGGTTAGAGAATTCCCAGCCTACTCGTCGCCCCCTCACCAAGATATTGGGCTCTGGATTTCCCCTGGGTGGACAGGTGCCTTTCAGTGTCAACCTGTGTGGCAGATGGGTGAAATACAAGTCTTGTGAAATTCAAACATGAAACTTGTGAAATCCAAAGGGTTTTATTAATGACCATCAGGGAGCCATGATCAAGGTGAAGCTTTCCAGCAAAACCAGCGGTTGGCTTGTTGGCAGGTACACCCAAGGGAGGCTTCATATTGTAAGGTGACCTGGATGCTGTTTTGGGGATATGCAGGCCCACTTGTGACCCTGGTGCCTTCTACTAGGACTGTAAATAAAAATAAACGGTGGGCCAGAGACATTATGTTTGATTCACAGCATTTTGTCTTCCATTCCACTCTTCACGAAATAACTTTGACAGTGGAAAATGAGGAAAAACCTGAATTGGTCTAAAAGCTGGAGAAGAAAATTATTGAAATATCAGCATTTTGGGGGACTTTATCTTACTCATAACACTAATAGGACATTAAAGGCTGGAGGGCCAATTTGAAAGTTCCCTGTTGGAGAGAGTGGTATACTTTTTCACTGAGATGTTACAAAGATCCTGGAACTCCCAGTCATCCTCCCTGTAGGGGTAAAGGCTGAATACTAATGGGGGTTACTCACCCTCACTGGGACAATATTATTCTAATCCCTTAATCATTGTCAGTTGTGGTGAATGCCCAACTCATGGTCAAAGACTGTTGAAATTATGAAAAATAAAATGTTCTGATTCAAAAGCAGAAGTAAAGTAATTAAATTCTTATTTAAATTTAAGAAAACATGATTTTTATTAAGAAATATATAAACAACAAGATGGTAGCAATACAGATGATGATAATATTACCTGGGTTAAAAACAAGTCAAAAATAATTTTTAAAAGAGTTCGTAGTTATAAAGAAAGAATGGTTTAAAATAAAATAGGAGGAAGAATAGGGGGGCGCTCCCAAGATGGCCAAATAGGAACAGTTCCAGCCTCCAGTGCCCAGCGTGAGCGACACAGAAGACAGGTGATTTTTGCATTTTCAACCAAGGTACTAGGTTAATCTCACTGGGGCATGTCAGACAGTTGGTGCTGGTCCATGGGTGCAGCTCGACCAGCGAGAGCTGAAGCAGGGTGAGGCATCACCTCACCTGGGAAGTGCAAGGGGGCAGGAATTCCTTTTCCTAGCTGAAGGAAATTGAGACACACAACACCTGGAAAATCGGGTAACTCCCACCCTAATACTGCACTTTACCAAGGGTCTTAGCAAACAGCACACCAGATGATTATATCCCACACCTGACCCAGAGGGTCCCATGCCCACAGAGCCTCCCTCATTGCTAGCACTGCAGTCTGAGATCTTACTGCAAGGTGGTAGTGAGGCTGGGGGAGGGGCACTCACCTTTGCTGAGGCTTAAGTAGGTAAACAAAGCCACCAGGAAGCTCGAATTGAGTGGAGCCCACCACAGCTCAAGGAGGCCAGATTGCCTCAGTAGACTCCTCCTCTGGGGACAGGGCATAGCTAAACAAAAAGCAGCAAAAACCTTGCCAGAGGTAAATGCCCCTGTCCAATAGCTTTGAAGAGAGCAGTGGATCTCCCAGCATGGAGCTTGAGATCTGAGAACAGACAGACTGCCTGCTCAAGTGGGTCCCTGACACCCAAGTAGCCTAACTGGGAGACATCTCCCAGGTGCAGACTGACACCTCACACCTCACACCGCAGGGTACACCCCTGAGACGAAGCTTCCAGAGCAAGAATCAGACAGCAACACTCGCTGTTCAGCAATATTCTATCTTCTGCAGTCTCTGCTGCTGATACCCAGGCAAACCAGGTCTGGAGTAGACCTCAAGCAAACTCCAACAGACCTAGAGCTGAGGATCCTGAAATCCTGAGACCTACAGCTGGAAATTCAAAAAATCAGAGTGCATCTCCCCCTCCAAAGGAATGCAGCTCATCACCAGCAATGGAACAAAGCTGGATGGAGAATGACTTTGACGAGTTGAGAGAAGAAAGCTTCAGTCGATCAAACTTCTCAGAGCTAAAGGAGGAACTACGTAACCAGTGCAAAGAAACTAAAAACCTTGAAAAAAGAATGGATGAATGGGTAACTAGAAAAATCAATGCAGAGAAGACCTTAAAAGAACTGATAGAGATGAAAACCATAGCATGTGAACTACATGACAAATGCACAAGCTTCAGTAACCGACTCAATCAACTGGAATAAAGAGTATCAGTGATTGAAGATCAAATGAATAAAATGAAGTGAGAAGAGAAGTGTAGAGAAAAAAGAGTAAAAAGAAATGAACAAAGCCTCCAATAAATATGGGATTATGTGAAAAGATCAAATCTACGTCTGATTGGTGTGCCTGAAAGTGATGGGGAAAATGGAACCAAGTTGGAAAACACTCTGCAAGATATCATCCAGGAGAACTTCCTCAACCTAGTAAGGCAGGCCAACATTCAAATTTAGGAAATACAGAGAATACAAAGATACTCCTCAAAAAGAACAACTCCAAAACACATAATTATCAGATTCACCAAAGTTGAAATGAAGGAAAAAATGTTTAGGGCAGCCAGAGAGAAAGGTTGGGTTACACACAAAGGGAAGCCCATTAGACTAACAGCAGATCTCTCTGCAGAAACTCTCCAAGCCAGAAGAGAGTGGGGGCTAATATTCAACATTCTTAAAGAAAAGAATTTTCAACCCAGAATTTCATATCCAGCCAAGCTAATTTCCTTAAGTGAAGAAGAAATAAAATCCTTTGCAGAGAAGCAAATGATTAGAGATTTTGTCACCACCAGGCCTGCCCTACAAGAGATCCTGAAGGAAGCACTAAACATGGAAAGGAACAACAGGTACCAGCCATTGCAAAAACATTTCAAAATGTAAAGTGCATTGATGCTAGGAAGAAACTGCATCAATTAGTGAGCAAAATAACCAGCTAATATCATAATGACAGGATCCAGTTCACACATAACAATATTAACCTTAAATGTAAATGGACTAAATGATCCTATTAAAAGACACAGACTGGCAAATTGGATAAAGAGTCAAGACCCATCAGTTTGCTGTATTCAGGAGACCCATCTCACAATAATACAATAATAATGGGAGACTTTAACACCCCACTGTCAACATTAGACAGATCAACTAGACAGAAAGTTAACAAGGATATCCAGGAATTGAACTCAACTCTGCACCAAGTGGACCTAACAGACATCAACAGAATTCTCCACCCCAAATCAACAGAATATACATTCTTCTCAGCACCACATTGCACTTATTC
>NW_012117488.1:13378844-13379184 GCF_000951035.1 Colobus angolensis palliatus | reverse complement strand
TGCAAGGCTGGTTCAACATACACAAATCAATAAACATAATCCAGCATATAAACAGAACCAAAGACAAAAACCACATGATTATCTCAATATCTCAATAGATGCAGAAAAGGCCTCTGACAATATTCAACAGCCCTTCATGCTAAAAACTCTCAACAGCTTCAATATTGATGGAACGTATCTTAAAATAATAAGAGCTATTTATGACAAACTCACAGCCAATATCATACTGAATGGGCAAAAACTGCAAGCATTCCCTTTGAAAACTGGCACAAGACAGGGATGCCCTCTCTCACCGCTCCTATTCAACATAGTGTTGGAAGTTCTGGCTAGGGCAATCAGG